>NC_135631.1:24982500-25282500 GCF_053574225.1 Canis aureus
ATAAAAGACATCCATCTCAGAGAGGAGGAAGTAAAATTCTCTTTGTTTGCAAATGACATGGTCTTATACACAGAAAACCCTAAAGACTACCAAAAAAGGAAAAAAAAAAACAAAAAAAAAAACCTCTTAGAATTAATAAATGAATTCAATGAAGTTGCAAGATATAAAATCAATATATAAAAACCATTTATGCTTCTATACATTAACAATGAACTGTCCAAAAAAGAAATTAAAACAATTTGGAGCACCTAGATGGCTCAGTCAGGCCCCCACCTCTGGGTTTCAGCTCCAGGTCAAGATCTCAGTGTTGTGAGGCAGAGCCTCTCTTTGGGCTCCGTCCTCAGCGGAGAATCTGCTCGAAGATTCTCTCACTCTGCCACATCCCCCACTTGTGCATGTGCACATGTCCTCTCTCTGTCTCTCTGGAAAAAGAAAAAAAAAAGACATCCTTTGTTCATTGTTTGGAAGACTTAATATGGCAAAAATGTCTGTACTACCAAAGTTATCTACTGATTGATTATAATTTCTATAAAAATCATATTCCTAACCCAGTTTGGACTCCTTTTAGGGCATCTTTTGAGATCTACTGCTCTCCAGAAATTGTTAAGTTAAGCAATAGTAAAATTGAGTTATTTTGCAATTTATTAGCTGTACTATCTCAGGAAACTTATTTGCACTCTACATATTTTCGTATTTAAAAAATAGTTAATAATACCAGATTCTCTGGAATATCATGAGGCGTTAAATTAGGAAAACCTTCAAAGAGCCTGGCATGAAATAAATTGCTCAAATAATGATAAATATTTTATTAACTATTATATTACTAATATTAGCAATACTGATTGTAATATACAATAATGTGTCAATTATAGTTTTCATAACTTGGACGAAATTTTTATTATTATTTTCCCACCAAGAACTGTATAATGGAGGTAATATTGAATGAGTGCTGTTATGCCTTTTTTTTGAGCAAGGAATTGTGGTTTTCAAGGACAAGGTGGCAATGTAAATCCAAATCCTTAGGCTTATGCATAGTATTTGACCTGTAATTGTCATATTTCTTAGTATTTATTTAAAAGTAATCAGCATGGGGATGACAGAAAATATAGCTGCATAGTTCATTATATTGCTATTGAGACAGCAAGAAATTGGAAGCCACCTAAGTGTCCAAATATAAAGTCTAGATTTAATAAATTATGACACAAACATATAATGTAATAGCGTGAAGTCATTACAAATAATGTAATTTAAATTTAATGATATACAGAATAGACATGACATCTTCATTAAAATAAAATGGCAGGCTATAAAAATGTATGTATTATTGATTCCCAACTTTGTTTTAAACATTTTTTAACCCAAACACACACACACAAACACACACACACACAGGTAAGATTGAGAGTCTCTAAATCAAATTGCTAGCAGTGATCATCTCTGAATAGTAAAATTACAGATTGTCTCATTTTAAGTGGTTTTGGTCGCACATACTACGACAATTCATTTTGGCTTAAAAAGAAGAATTGTGTATTGCCTTATGACATAGAAAACCTCAGAATAGAGGGCTTTCTGGCATAGTTGCCTCAAGGGGTCAGTTCTCATCATCTGAGATGTCTCTAGCTCTGGCTTCTCTTCTCTGTGAAGGCCTCGTCCTCAGAAGGGCTTGCTTCATGAAGCCCAGTGGTAGCTATGGTTCTAGGCCACACATCTGCACAACAAATATGGCAGTTTAGCTTGGCCTTGACCATATATATATTTTTTTCATCTGATTTGATCAACCAGAACCAAACACCAATACCAAGTTCAGAGGAACGCCCAGACTGAATGGGTAGGGTTGATTTGAGTGTTGCTGCCCCACCGCGGGTCAGTCACCAAAGCATGAGAACCATCAAACTTCTAGCATGAGAACCATCAAACCAGTTAACTGATTGTTAACTTCAGAGACAACAATGAAGGAGGAATGAAGTCTGTCCTGTGCAAATTCTGTGGTTGCTACACAATGAGGAAAAGATGGGACCAATGCTGGTGGAGGCAACACCACATCTCTTTCCATAGGCACATTTTTAAATAAATGAAATGTACATTCTATTAGTTATAATTTAAAAACTTACCCAAAACGTTAAGTATAAAATCGTCATTAGATAGATAGAGCTAATTAACAGAACTTAAATTAACAGAACGCTTGATGACCAAAATTATTATTAATAGTAGTAACGAAGCTGTAAGACAAAGTGGCATGTAGCAAGAAGACCATCAAAACACTCAGTTTCCTAGTAATGGCTTTGGGATGAGAACTAATCTGTAAGAAACTTCTGTACCTTCTTCATCTATGGTCACAAATAGTGACTTGAGTTCCAAATGAGGACCATAACTATTTCATAAGTGAAGATAAAATAAATTTTTCTTCAGATTATTTACCGAGGCCAAAAAGCTTTGATAATATTTTGAATAAACAACCTAATTAGTAAGTACTGAAATCAAGTAAGTACTGGAGCACCTGGGTGACTCAATCCATTAAGCATCTGCCTTGGGGCTTAGGTCGTGATCACGGAGCCCTGAGATTGAGTCCTGTATCAGCCTCCCTGCTGGCCACTCCTTCTGCTGGCCACTCCCCCTGCTTGTGCTTTCTCTGTCTCTGTCAAATAAATAAATAAAATCTTGAAAAATAAATAAATAAAAGTGTTTTTTTTTTTTTTTTCATAAAAACAACTCAAAATCAGTCACCTGGGACAACTTATTCTGAATAGTTTCAGGTTAGTTGAGATGTAATTTTGTGTGGATCCTTGAGGGTGTTGTCACCATGGTTTGTAGCCTCCTTATATCTCCTTATATCTGGACAGCGAGCTCAGTGGGGCAAAGCAAAGGAAACTCATGGACTAGGGACAGACAATGAGGTTCTAGTTTCAATGGTTCTACTTACGGACTGTATATCTCAGGCAAGTCCCTTGAGCACTGTGGCCCACTATTTCCGTAATTTTAAATGGAGATGATGGAGCTAAATGAACTCCGAGTTGCTTTCCTATTCTAAATTGGGAATTTTATATAGGCTTGCTCCAGACAAGTGACAGAGTTGTGTGTCTCTTCACTTTGTGACCCTGCCTCAGAAATCAAAGTAGAAGTAAAACAGAGCTTTATTTTTATAACACAGCATTTTCTCCACAGTGTCTCATTCATTTTTCACTGCTGGATCCCAGAGCCTATTTGCAAAGGGATGTTAAAAAATGAAACAAAATGCACTGCCATGTGCGTTTGATGTTCATAGAGCTGTTACGCTTCTCACCTTTGTCATCTCACCCTCTGCGTTGGCTTTTTTTTTCTTCCATTTTCTTTTCTTTTTTTGGATGTCAGGTGAACAGTATTGAATAAATCACATACCCCAATTCAAGTCACATTGTCATCATTGTCCATGCAAAGCCTGTTTCTTATTTTCTTTTCCCAATTATTCATATCTAACCTGTCCCCCCTCCCCTCAAACATTCTTATATGTTTTTAATGCATATTTTATTTGTCTGTGCCTTCGCACAATACATTATTATTTTACTGCATATAATTTACAGAAGAGGAACGGTGGTACTGACCTCATTCTCTTCCTCATTTTTAAAATTCAGCATTGTGTTTTTAATAGTTTTTCATTTTGCTCTATGTACCCTAGCCTATCGTAGTTTGTGATTGCACGGTCCATCCACAATATTTTACCTACCACTCTCCTACAGGAAACCCAGGCAGCCTCTTATTCCTTGCCACAACATATGACATCACAATGAATATCTTCAGACTTGATCCCTTATGAACTTGGGAGAATTTTAGTGGGACAGATCATCAGGGGCAGAAAGGCTGTGTCCTATGGTATGTGCAGACTTAATTTACCCAAGTCATTCTGGATTGCTCTTCAGTATGGCTGCACAGAAGAGTACACTCAGGATTTTTGTTGTTCCACCTTGTGCCTGTGAGATTTATTCATTGTCTTGTATAGCAGGGATATGTTCCTTTCCATTGATGTATCATATTCTAATGTTTGAAAATACCACATTTGACTTCCCCACTCTAGCTGACATGTTTGTATTGTTGCCAGAGGGGCTGTTACGATTAAAACTGCACAGATTCCTATAGAGATGCTTTAATTTCTTTTGATTATATACCCAGAAGTAGGATGGCTAGGTCCTAAGGTATATGTACAATTAGCTTTAGTAAACACTGCAAAGTTTTCCAAAATTTCACACCAGTGGATTCTCCCATAAGAAAGGTAGGAGAATCCAGTTGTTCCAGATACTTATGAGTCCTTTCACCTTCAGACATTCTGCTAGGTGTGTAGATGTTTCTCATAGTGGCTTTAATTTGTCTTTCCTTAACGAGTAAAAATACCAAGCACCTTTTTCATATACTTATTAGTGACTTGGGTACCCTCTTTTGGTGAAGTATCTGCCCCAGTCTTTTTCTCAGGGTTGTTTTGTTGTTTTACTTTGTAGGGTATATTCTGAATATAGGTCCTCTGTCAGAGATACGTATTCCAAATATATCTTTAGGTATATGGCTTGAATTTTTAATGATTTAAGTTGTCTTTTGATAAATGGAAATTGTTTTCGCTAAAAACAGTTTATCAACTTTTTAAAAAATTGTTAGTGCTTGCTAAGTTCTATTCAAAATCTCCTTGCCTATTCCAAGGCCATAATGATATTCTTCTATGTTTGCTTTTTTCCTATAAGTGCTATTGTTTTATGTTTCATATTTTGGTGTCTGATTCATCCTAATTGTTGAGTATGTGTGAGAAGAGGTCAAGTTTTTTTATTTGTTTGTATAAATATTCAATTAACAACCTTCAGACAATTCTTCTAAAGTAGGAAAACCATGAAAAGAAAAGTTTTCTTTTAGGGGCGCCTGATTGTCTCAGTGTTTGAGTATCTGCCTTTGGCTCAGGTTATGATCTTGGGGGCCTAGGATCCAGTCCTGTATCAGGCTCCCTATGGGGAGCCTGCTTCTCCCTCTGCCTGTGTTTCTGCCTCTCTGTGTATCTCATGAATACATAAATAAAATCTTTTTTTAAAAAAGAAAAATTTTCTTTTAGAAAGAACTGAGCTTTGGCTTTATCTCTGTCATTGTCTAGCTATCTGCTTTTAGGTACTCCCTTTGTTATCACATTTCTTCCTCTATAAATCAAGGGTATAGGACTAGATAATCTCTATGGAATATTTGACCTGTAAAATCCTATAGTTCTGCCAGGCACCTGGCTGGGTCAGTTGGTAAAGCATATGACTCTTGATCTCAGGGTTGTGAGTTCAGGGTCTATATTGGGTGTAGAGATTACTTTAAAATTAAAAATAAAAAAAGTTAAAAATTCAAGATAGTTTAAAAAAATCCTATAGTTATGCTACAATACAGGGAACTAGAAAATAAAACCATATGCTATAGTTTTTATTTCCTCCTAATTCCACTGATCACTTCCTGAACATGTTTCCTCTCTCTTCTCTATATGCACTTTCACCTTGCCAAATACGTGCAAGGGAGGAAAATAATTTTTCCTCTACCCTTCTGAGTTTTTGGTTGAGATCCCTGTAATTAAAGGCAGATTAAGAAGAGAAAAACAGACATAAATTTAGGCATATGTATACTTTCTGTATAAATGGGAGATACCCAGGGAAAAATAAATAACTCCAAGTGGTGGTTTAAGATTCTGGCTTATAGAGATTCTTTAACAAAGCACAGTACATTTATGGAGAAATGGTAAAACAATGGCAAAACAAAGGAATGCATTTTTAGGCTTCCAAGGGCTAAAAGAAAGGGTAATAGTGAAAATCACTATGTAAATTTCTGTGGTGATTTCTCCAGGCAGATAGGATACAAAGTTGTCTGCAGGAATTAACCTTTCTCCTTCCTGGCAGGAAAAGGAGGAAGAATTCTTTGCAAATTTGTGTTCTAAGTTTAGGCAAATAGGGGAGGGCAAGTGGACCCTGAACTTTATGGTCAACTAATATTCGATAAAGGAGGAAAGACTATCCATTGGAAGAAAGACAGTCTCTTCAATAAATGGTGCTGGGAAAATTGGACATCCACATGCAGAAGAATGAAACTAGACCACTCTCTTTCACCATACACAAAGATAAACTCAAAATGGATGAAAGATCTAAATGTGAGACAAGATTCCATCAAAATCCTAGAGAAGAACACGGGCAACACCCTTTTTGAACTCGGCCACAGTAACTTCTTGCAAGATACATCCACGAAGGCAAAAGAAACAAAAGCAAAAATGAACTATTGGGACTTCATCAAGATAAGAAGCTTTTGCACAGCAAAGGATACAGTCAACAAAACTCAAAGACAACCTACAGAATGGGAGAAGATATTTGCAAATGACATATCAGATAAAGGGCTAGTTTCCAAGATCTATAAAGAACTTATTAAACTCAACACCAAAGAAACAAACAATCCAATCATGAAATGGGCAAAAGACATGAACAGAAATCTCACAGAGGAAGACATAGAGATGGCCAACATGCATATGAGAAAATGCTCTGCATCACTTGCCATCAGGGAAATACAAATCAAAACCACAATGAGATACCACCTCACACCAGTGAGAATGGGGCAAATTAACAAGGCAGGAAACAACAAATGTTGGAGAGGATGCGGAGAAAAGGGAACCCTCTTACACTGTTGGTGGGAATGTGAACTGGTGCAACCACTCTGGAAAACTGTGTGGAGGTTCCTCAAAGAGTTAAAAATAGACCTGCCCTACGACCCAGCAATTGCACTATTGGGGATTTACCCCAAAGATACAGATGCAGTGAAACGCCGGGACACCTGCACCCCGATGTTTATAGCAGCAATGGCCACGATAGCCAAACTGTGGAAGGAGCCTCGGTGTCCAACGAAAGATGAATGGATAAAGAAGATGTGGTTTATGTATACAATGGAATATTACTCAGCTATTAGAAATGACAAATATCCACCATTTGCTTCAACGTGGATGGAACTGGAGGGTATTATGCTGAGTGAAGTAAGTCAGTCGGAGAAGGACAAACATTATATGTTCTCATTCATTTGGGGAATATAAATAATAGTGAAAGGGAATATAAGGGAAGGGAGAAGAAATGTGTGGGAAATATCAGAAAGGGAGACAGAACGTAAAGACTGCTAACTCTGGGAAACGAACTAGGGGTGGTAGAAGGGGAGGAGGGCGGGGGGTGGGAGTGAATGGGTGACGGGCACTGGGGGTTATTCTGTATGTTAGTAAATTGAACACCAATAAAAAATTAAAAAAAAAATCATGGAGTGGTACAAATACCCATGAAAAAAAAAATTAAAAAAAAAAAAAAGAAGAAGTTTTTCTTGCTTTGGCTTCTTCTTAGCTGTATCAGCTCAAAATAATCCTCATGCCAAAGGGCATATTTTGTAGTTATATAATCTACTACTGTTCATTTGCTTCAAGAATTTTTATTTGGAAATCAGAAGATGTGTGATTATGCCAAATCTCATAAACAGTCAAGATTTATGGTTTTTAGAAAAATTATTTTATTTTCCCTGGCTTTTATTTTTTAAGTTTTTCTCTTTACTACAGGTTTTTAATAATTTGATTTTGCTGTCCCTTGGCATGGTCTTCTTTATGTTTTCTGTTTAGGTTTTTTTTTTTTTTTTTTTTTTTGATACTCTTGGAAATATTTGGTTATTGCTTCTTCAAATATTTTTGATCCTCTCTTCTTTTTTGGTCATTCCAATTGCACCTATTTTGGAATGCTTGATATTGTCTCTTAGGTCACTTTTCCAGTTTATTTTCCTTCCATGCTTCATTTTGGATAGTTTCTATTGCATGTCTTCAACTTCACTGATTTTTCTTTTTTGCAGAATCTGGCCTGTTGTTAATCATATATAGTATATTTTCATTTCATATATTGAATTTTTTTAAATCTCTAGATGTTACAGGTAGACCTTTAAAGAATATTTTTTATATCATACTTATTTTCCTCTACTATCTAAAACATATGGAGTACATTCATACCATTTATAACAGTGATTTTGACAGCCTTACCTAATAATTCTATTTTATCCACTGTTTCTGTCTCTGTGTCTATTGACTCATATTTTCCTGATATGGGTCATAATATCCTGCTGTTCCAAATGCCTCCCAGTTTCTTCATTGGATCCTGGTCATTGTGAATTTTATTTTGCTGAATGTTGGATTGTGTTTTTTCTTTTCAGGAGCATTTAACTTTTGTCGTGGCAGACAGTTAAGTTATTTGGGTTCAGTTTGATCCTTTTGTTTGAGACTTGTTTTGTTTTTTTGTTTTGTTTTGTTTTGTTTTAATTCTTTTAGGGTGGGCAGAGACTAGGTTTTAGTCTAAGACTAATTGAGCTCCAAAAATAAAGAATTACCTTCTGATGATTCTACATAATGCACCCTAACATAGGAAGCTTGGGAGAAGCACAAATTATTCATACAGTGAACTCTGGAAACTGTTCTGCTTACCTCTTTCCAGTGGTTCTTTTCCAACTAGTTTCCTCTCGTGTGTCCACAGATCAGCATTCAGCTAAATGCCTAGGGAGAGCTCTATCTGCGTATCTACAGAGTTGTTGGGAAGTTCTCTTTTCTCTAGTACTATATTTTTCTGGTTGCTTCCACTTCCCTGAACATTCATCTGTCTCCTGCGCATAGTGAGACTGCTGAGTTCTGTTTGAGTTCCATCTTTGCCCTGTAGTGTGGAAACTGCCTTCAGGCCATACAATAACCTGAAACAATTATAGAATTCATCTTACTTCCCTTCTCTCATAGTCATTTATATCCATTGTCCAATGTCTGAAAATACTTGATTAATATATTCTCTCCAGTTTTCTAGTTGTTTAAGGCTGTAGGCTAAATTCATTTCTTGTAACTACATCATGGTTATTAATATAATTCCTTCCTTCCTTTCCTTTATTTTTTATGGCTTGCCTCTTTCATGTTTTCTTTTCAGAATTGTTTTGGTATTATTTTTTAAGGTCATACCACATTTTTACAGTTGTATTTCTTGAAAATTCATCCTCTTTAATATGCTCTGTGGTACAGACCTTGGCATCTTATTGACAAAATACATTTGGTTAACTCTGAAATGTGCTAATCTTGGGAACTGAGACACTAAGTTCAGTATTACTAGATTTCTTTTTCCATTATATCAGAGAATTGTAGAATGGTTTTGTATCTAAACAGCAAAAAAAAAAAAAAAAGGTAATGATATGCAGATAATGAAAGCAGAGCTTGAGGAAATTCAAACTATTTTATAGATTTTGCAGTAAATTTCACAGGTTAGAATAGTCACAAGACAGAAAGCATTGCCAAGTCTTATCTTGACAAGTGTTTAAACTTATTCAGATTCAGGCACTGTCAAATATAAATCTACTATTTTCTTTGTTTATAGGAAAAAAAAACAATTCTTTATCAGTACAGTATCAATGTTCAAATGAACAAAAATAACAGTACTATCTGAGCTATTCCATTCAGTAATTTATAGAGGAGAAAATATTTTGGGTGTTAAATTTTTCTTGCCACACTGGATAGGAAAGCAATTAGATAATAGATGTAGTATTAGTGTTTTACTTTATATTAGACATTTAAGACATTTAAAGTAGATAAAAATATTTTGCTAAAGTTAACTACCATCTGAAAAATTTATAATCTATGAAATTCAGTTCAAAATGAGGCTGCTCTGTGTTCTTGGCAATTTTGAGTTTAGAAAAGACATTACATTGGATTATTTACTTTCATTCCTTCTTTTTGGTTTCCTAGGTATTCAGGTTTCCTTCCATGGTCCTAGAAAAATTAACATTGTTATTTTAGACAAGATATTAATAATACCAAAATAACATATGAATTTAGAATAATATTTAGCTCATTTAATCTAATTGTTCTGTCAAATGTCTGAATATTTATTCATATAAATTAATCTGTCTTTATAACATTTATGGTCATTTAATTAAAAAAAAAATTTTAAAGATTTATTTACTTGAAAGAGAGAGAGAGCAAGAGCACATGAGCAGGAGGGGCAGAAGGAGAGAGAATCTCAAACAAACTCCATGCTGAGTGTGGAGCCTGATGCAGGGCTTGATCTCACTACCCTGAGATCACCACCTGAGCTGAAACCGAGTATCAGACACATAACTGACTGTGCCACCCAGGCACATCTATGGTTGTTTTAAAAGAAATATGAGAAGGAGATAGGAATGATGATTTTAAGAAATGTGAAAAATTTAATTTCTGGGATCCCTGGGTGGCGCAGCGGTTTGGCGCCTGCCTTTGGCCCAGGGCGCGATCCTGGAGACCCGGGATCGAATCCCACGTCAGGCTCCCGGCATGGAGCCTGCTTCTCCCTCTGCCTGTGTCTCTGCCCCTCTCTCTCTCTCTCTGTGTGACTATCATAAATAAATAAAAATTAAAAAAAAATTTAATTTCTACCTTAATTTGAAAAAACAACAATGAACCGCAGAATAGATAATTTGTATAATTTAAGATAGTTACCTTTAAATCTAATGTTTTCTATGTATAGATTTACTTCTTTTATTAAGGGATTTGATAATGTATATTGAATTCTCACTGAGTCAGGGTTGCAAGGTGGGCAGTAGGGATGGACAAGAAAGTTTGCCTTAGATATTTGAGTAAGTAGATTTTTGTAAAATATTGGAGGTTAATAGACATTTGTCAAACATGACCTATGAGAACACTGGTAAACAAAACAGAATCTTTGTCATCATGAAGCTATATTTTAAAGGAGGAATATAGACCATGAAAAATTAAGAAAATAAGTAGGGATTTCCATTACTTTTCAATGCTAAAAAAAATATAAAAGAACATAATATGGCAGAGTAGTTGGAATGGGGAGTGGTTCTTCATAGTGTGGCTAAGGTTGACCTCTCAGAATTTCCATTTGAGTTGGGATCCAAACAATGAGAAGACAGTCATGCAGAAATTTGGACAAAGAGATTCATAAGTGGAAGGAACAACAAATGTAAAGGCCCGGATTACAGCATCATAAGGATAGTAAATATGAAATTGGAAATATACAGCTAACATCCAGGTTAGATGTAACCATTTAGGTAATAGTGAGCAAGGAGTTCAAATTTTAATCTAAATAAAATGGGTACTACTAGTAAGGTTTAGGTAGAAAAATGACGTGGTCTACTGCACATTTTTAAAAGGTTATTCTGACTATTCTTGGAATATGGGCTTTAGGAACCTGGGAGAATGGTGAGAGACCATTAAGAAAATGGTCATTGAATTAATCTGTAGGTTAGTCTACTGAAGTTGGATTTGAAGTATATTTTAGAAGTAAATAGAAACTAAAAATTTTTTAATGGATTAATATGAATAATTTAGGAAAGAAATAGTTTTTATCTGCACATTAGGTAATTGATTTTGAAGAAAAAAGCTTAGGAAAGATTTGATGTGATTTGTGTGTTTACACACCAAGGATTAATTCTGTATATTAGTGCAAGATAAGCTTGAGTTACTAATGGACATGGACAGTAGGCTGTTGCTTAGAGATCTGCTTTTAGAGAAAAGCTCTTAGTTGGCAAAATATTTTGAATATATAACAAGTCATATGGACAAGATATAGATCTTTAAAGAAGACTCTATACCAAATGAGCAAGACCTGTGTTTAATTTGAATATTTCTAAACTCTTGGGTGACCAAAAAGGATCTATCAGAGATAGCCTTTGAGACTACAATTTTATTTCCCCAATTCTCTGTTTTATTAAAATTGGTCCCCTGAGAACAGGAACGGAATAAGTTAGTAGCAACCTTAGGTTGTTTAGCATATCCAGAGCTTTCACACAGGCTTCCCCTGATCTGAGGATTAGATTTGCTGAGATGATTCTTTCCTTCCTTCTGTCTTTAAGGCAGGCAGGCTGCACCTGAGTAGATGCAACCCTCAGGATAATCGCAACCAACCTTTTATATCCTCATTGCTTTACCCATTATAATGTATAAATGGCATTTTCTATGTATTCCATGAAATGGAAACTTTGGAGAAACACAACCTTGGCATGTTAGGTACATTCCAATATGATCATTGGAATGTATTTCATCCTATGACTCTTTCCTCTTGCCCCCAATTTTGCCTCTTGACTTTTCAAACTTTACATAGCTAACGAAGTGTTAACTTGCCTACTACTCCCTATCAGAATGTCTTAAGTCTGTCAGGATGGTAATTTGTGACACCTCTTCTTATGTTCCTCCTTTGACCAGACATGGCCCTCCCTTTCTTCCTTCAAATTTAACTAATTCTTCAGAGCTTTTTCAAGTCCCGGTCCTTCCGTGAATGTTTCCCAATTATTTTTGCCTATACTGTGTTATCCTGTGTCTTAACCTGAACTCTGAATTGTTTTTAGGGCTCTTCTTATTTGCCTAACACAATGTCAGTCACTTAATGATAGAAATCAGTATATCTTCAAATGACGCAGCACTATACTAATTCAGTATTTTTTTATAGTGTGCATCACTGCACTAGCCACATAGTAGCATCTTAATTATTATTATTATTTTTTGAAGATTTCATTTATTTATTCATGAGAGACACTGAGAGAGGGGCAGAGACATAGGCAGAGGGAGAGGCAGGCTCCCTGTGGGGAGCCCGATATGGGACTCGATTCCAGGACCCTGGGATCACAACCTGAGCCAAAGGCAGTTACTTAACCACTGAACCACCCAAGTGCCCCATTAGCATCTTAATTAAATACTTTTTTAAAGTATTATGGCTAATAAAGCACAGAATCAGTCCCTGAAGAAAACAGACAATTGTATTAGAAAGGTTAAAATGGGTAAAGGGAGGAAAGAAGTTTCTCAAAGAGGTGTGATTCTTTAGAAGGCAGATATGCAGGAGGCACATAAAGATGGATACTGAGAAGCAATCTGAATATACCAACAAATGACCAGAATACAGAAGATAAATCACATGAAAGAAACCAACTCGTTATTAAATTTCAAGTGGGCCTAAGCATTCTCAGTGAGGATTTATAGTTCTTTGAAGTGTCTGTATCAAATATAACAAAGATAGTCTTTTGACTGGTATCTCAAGAATATGTATTCTTTCCACAATTCAGTAAGACTCTATACATGTCCATTGGGTTAACTACTCTGAGCCAGATAGCAATACTCAAAGTACAATCACAAGAAGACATAATTATTGATATCTATAAAGTGTTACCTACCAGAATATTCATGGAGCATTATTTTACATATTAAAAATAATTAACTGCCCAATACTAAAGAAAACAATAAATAATATAATGTTTAATGGTAAAACATTAGGTATAACACTTATGAATTTGTATATAAATATAACTATTAATATGTTATGTTAAATAATATTGTAAAATAACAATACATTAATATTCAGACAACAAAAATATGTTTGAGGGTGACTGGGTGGCTCAGTTGGTGAAACATCTGCCTTTGGCTCAGGTCATGATCCTGGAGTCCATGGATCTAGCCCCTCATTCATTGGGCTTCAAAGGCAACAGGGAGACTATTTCTCCCTCTGACCCTCCTCACTCAAGTGTTTTTTTTCTCTCTCTCTCTCTCTCTCAAATAAATAAATAAAATCTTAAAATATATGTTTGAGAATATTTAATAACATTCTCTACATATTATTAAATTAATATATCCATTTGACTCTCATTTATACTAAAGGCAAGGACAGGATATTGTTTGATCTTGTTTTATGATGAAATTATCTGACAAAGTTTTTCAGAGATTAGATGATAAGAGAAAACCAAAGAGAAAGAAATGAGATAATTCTTGGCAATTTGCAAGAGAACATTTTTCCTCATTCAGAGTATTTTTTTTTCTTTTTAAAAGTTTATTATGAGGCAAGGCATTTCTGAAGATTAATATTTTGTCAGATGTTAATCTGTTTTTTGTGTGTGTGGGAGAGGAAAAAAGTAATATCTGAAATACATTTCTATAAGGAAATGATGTCCAGTCATAAAATGACAAGCAGTATTAATAGAGCATTATACTTTCTCATCTATAGATGACCTTTAAAAAGAATTGTAGTTATTATCTTACAATATTCCTTCATTTATTAGCTGTCCCTTTCCTAAGTTCCTTTGCTGTTATATAGCAGAAATACAGATACATGGCATAAAAAGTAGAGAAATATGATTTAATCATTATAATGGCTTAAGGCTCTCCAGTTTATTTCAATTTTTTTTTCATTATATGAAGGGGTTTGAAGTTGATGGTGGCTGCTAGGCCAGGCATTTGGGGAGAGAAATCCAGACAACTTTATCTCTGACCATTAAATTAGACTTAAAGGGTATTTTATTTTTCAGACTTGGTGGAAGTTCATTAAAGTGATTGGATAGGCCTGTAAGATTGCATCCTGAGATATTATTACTAGGGAAGTCATCTAGGCCATAAGTAAGATGAATGATTTGGATGGTAACAAATGACAAGGCAGTCTCATTTTTTCTCCTATTTACCTAAATCCCCACTACCAAATATTAAAAAAAAAGAAGAAGAAGAAAGAAAAGAAAAAGGCTATTAGTATGGCTGATGAGTTGAGCAGCCAAAAAAAAAAAAAAAAAAAAAAAAATCTTGTTATACGACCATGATTAGAAGTTCAGAAATGAGCCAGTATAAATCTCTAGATGGAAGAAAAATATAATTTGCTTTTATTCTTTCCTACTCAATATTAATTGAGAATTTATGTGCAAGTTCTCAGCACTCAGGAGGATGCAGAGATAAGACTTTACTTCTCATTTACCCTAAACTTTTCTTCATTAGGGTCAAAGAAGTTTCAAATCACTTTCAAATCACTGTTCTTAGTGACTTTCATTTTACTCTTTTTTTTTTTTTTTACTTCTGTCTCTACTTTTAAATGCTGTAATTAAAAAAAAAATTCTTCCTCAAGAACAGTTATTTTCAGAAAAGTAGCAATATTGGAAAGTCACTTAATGCTAAGGAGACAGAAAGAATGCAATTTTATGTTCATCTGAGCTGGAATTTGAAAAATTACCTTATATTTGGGAGAAATCGACAAAGTTTGTTCTGAATATCTTTGGAGAGAATATGTGATGAACCCCTGGGCATATTTTCCCATCATTCCATTTCACAAATTAGCTTACCAGAATTGTGAGATATTATGAAAAAGAGAAAAGTATAGATTATATACTATGTGCAAGTCATTTTATCAGAAGTTTCCCATAAATCACTGTGATGACAAGTAAGTTGACTCAGAGAGCCAAGCACATGCTCCAGTTTCATAGCTAATAAACTGGGAACTGAAGCTTGAATCTAAGTCCGTAGTATTACAGGGATGGGTTTCCCCCCATAAGATAACCCTTGAATCTTTATTAAAATCTCTCATCTTTTATTACCTCTTTTGATTTTGGTCAACTTAAAGATTTAATTT
The DNA here is from genome assembly GCF_053574225.1 of Canis aureus. NCBI lineage: Eukaryota > Metazoa > Chordata > Mammalia > Carnivora > Canidae > Canis > Canis aureus. Next base: position 24,997,878 of record NC_135631.1, read on the forward strand.
CTTTTCTCATTTAACTGAGGATTTTTCTCAGCCAAAGTTAGATTTTATCTTAGCTTCATTATAATGCCAATTCAGAAATAAATCAACTGTTCTAAAACAAAAGCCTATATGGGATCAAATCAAAGAAATTTTAAATGTAGATTTTATAATAATTATTTAAAGGAATTCAAAATGTAATTGGTTCAGATCTACCCTGTTATAACCTGTCAGTGAATAAATCTTACTGTTTTATTATTTTTAATTTTCATGTGAATTTTCTTCTTGAGGCTAGTATAAATTCAATACATTATATAAATGTTTTCTCAAAAGTTGCTTTCCTGTACCAAGGATTCTGGAATATAGGGAGAAAATGGCAGAAAAACTTTCTAAAGCAATGTCTAATAATTATAAGCCACTCTACTGGGCTGCACAGGAGGTACATGTTTTCCTCAGTCCTCAGTGGATCATTGCCAGAATTTTGTCCATCCTACTGAACATTTCATCAAGAGCACTCATCCCCGTCGTTCTACAAAGACATTTTCTTTGACAGCTTAAATCCCTTGTATACAGTTTATTTATGCTCACAGCATCTCTACCTGTGAACTCTAATGCAGTTGTTTCCATGATGCATAGGAGGCCACCACTGTCATCATCTTCTGAGAACTTATCAGAGAGGTAAATTCTTGAGCACCGTTTCCGATACGCTGCATCACAAACTGTGTGTTAACAGGCCCGCCAGCTGATTCTGATACACATGAACACTTGAGAACCTAATTATTAACTTACATGGAAGAAAGTCACTCAACTGGTTCAAGTTCTGAATGTCTTGTTTTAGTGAGACATTTTTTTCTTATGCTGAAGTCAAGCATGTCATTTTCCCTAGGACTTGGGCTTGAGCTTTTACCACCCATAGAAAATAGATGAAAGAAAAAAAAGATGAAAAAAAAAAAAAGAAAGAAAATAGATGAGAGTTTAGAAACTTTTTTTTTGGAAAAAGAGAGAGGGAACTTACAAAAATATCTGTATTGTAAACTTGCAAATTTAAGGCACACTCTCTTTCTATAATACTCTATAGTATTTTATATTATATAGTATCATATTATAAATTTTATATATTACCTATATATTCTTATTACAAATATATAAATAGGATTGCATATATATACATGTATTACATCTTATATACTATATTATATATAGTATTATATATTATACATTTATATATTTATTATTTATATATCATTCTTACTATGAATATATGAATAGGAATATATGTATATATATGTGTGCATATACACACACACACATACTTTCTCTGGGTTTCTAAAATGGGTGAACACAGATTCAAATATCTATATTGAAATAGTAAAAGACAGATAAGACTATTAAGAGAAATCACGTTATTCTTGTAACAGTTGTACAGTAGCAAGAAAAAAGAAGACTACAGACCAGAAATACCACAAAAAAAAGCATACTCTGGGTGGGATATGGAATTGACACATTAGTTCATTTTCCTCTCCTTTTTGATTTAGAAAATGCATTGCAAAATAACGAAAGAAACCTATTTCCATTTGAACAGAAAAGTATCTTGGGTATCACCCAATAATTAATTCAAAGAGAAGTAGGAGGGGAAAGATGAGGAACAGCAGATTTTCCCTACATTGTGTTTCATAGAAGCTACATCTAGAATCATAGAAAATGTTCAGTTGGTTATTTGTAACTTTCCATTTCATTCACTATCAGGAGGGCTGGCATTTTGAGGGCCATTTCCTTCATTGATTCAACAAATATTTATTGAGTTTCTAGTGTATGCCACACCTTGTGCTGGGCAGAGTGGAATACACAGATACAGCTCAGAATTGCTGAGGAATGAAAGGTATGAACTAAAGTGTTCCACTGAAACTATTTACTTAAAATTGCAGTACGTGCTACTGTAGAGTCCAGGGTGTTTTGAAGTTATATAGCTTAAGTGCATAACATGGTTTGAGTTTTTAAATTAAAATTTGAAAGCTGAGTAGGAAAAAAAAAAAAAAAAGAAAGATGTGTAGGAATTGACCAAGTGAAGAGCAGGGAAAACATGTTCCAGGCTGAGAGAACACCAGAAAGTCTTTAAGTTAGAAAGGAGTTTGGTGTATTGAAAAGTTTTTTTTTAAAAAAAAATGCTAAAAGAGATCAAATGAGTGCCATTGGATGTGGTACCTGTGAGGCTGAAGAAGGAAAGGGGCAGATCATTTGGCTGTGCAAGGGAGGTATCAAAGCAATGAATATTTTATTAGTCTTTCTCTATGATCCAGTCAATGTCCTATACTCCATTTTGCCACCAAGACTTATCTGAACATTTCTAGGGAAAGATAAACTCAGATCTCCGGTAAACTAATGGGAGGTCAAGTGGTGGTATTGCCATGTTTGTATGAGGTGAGGGGATGTGGTACCTGCTGTCAGCCTTTAAATCATCTGCCTTTCCATCTGTGCATGGTGTAGGTTAGCTGTCTATAATAGTAAAGTGTAAATAACAGTAACCCTAGTCTTTGTTTTCTAGCCCTATATGGAACCAGGAAAGTCTATCTGAAAGTGCGATTCGTTTTTATTCCCCTCTGCTTTACTGGTTCTGAAGTTTCATATCTACCAACTCAGAAGGATGATGTATGAAAATGAAGGGAAATGTGACTGTTCTGGACTTTGGGACTTTCTCATCCAACGTTTGATCATTCCAAGTAACATGCAAGCGAAAAAACTGTAGTCCAGAGTGGCTTATGACAAACTTGAGTTAACATAATTAGTTATAGGTAAATCTGGGACTTGATTGTCCACCTCCTAGTTCCTAATTAGTAGCTTTCTGTGAGGATACAATATTTTCTATGCTAAACAGCATAGGAAGCAGAATTCCCAGCTCAGTTAAAACAACAGAATAAAAATGAGCGATACCTTGCTGGAAAATTATATGGGGCTCCATAGTAATGTATATCACTATGGTAATGAATTTTTTTTTTTTTTTGCTCTGTAAACCCAGTGGGTGGAATACTATATGGCAGATAAAGGGAAAAATCAGGTCCAAATATAAGAACATGAATAATAAAAAAAAGAACATGAATAGATCTCAAAATAAAGAGTTAAGTGAAAAAAGCAAGCTGTGTAATACTTCCATATGTTCATTTTTTTTCCTGAGTTTGTTTTAAGTAAGATGTAAAAGTAGACTAAATTATTACACTTATTGATGATGATACAAAAAATACATAGACAAAGGTAGGAGGGATGCATGTGGACTGCAGACTAGTGATGCTTCCAGAGAGGGAAGAAAGGAATTATATATGGAAGAGTTAAGAGGGAGACTTTGACTGAATCTATATTTTATTTCCCTAAAATATCTGAAGCTAACATAATAGAATGTCAACCTTTGCTAATTTTTGTTGGAGGGTAAAAGGAAGTAGGCTCTATTTGCCTCCAGGACTTCCATTTGCCATGTAATAATTTCTTATGTTTGAAAATGAAGGTATAATGTGGAATAAATTCCAAGCCAAGGAATATGAATGAAGCTGTCCTTGTAGTAGGGGCCCAGTGATAAGGTCTAGTACCTCACATATGCAAGCACCTCATGATTTCACTTGCAGTGAATGGAAATGGTTTGAAGCAACGTGGAGCTTAGAGGCTTGTCTGACATCTCTCTGTAGTGAAAGCCTGGGTTATGCTGTATTTCATTTTCTCCCCTAATATTGAGGCATGTTTAGACTGGAATCTCTGAGAGATTTGGATGTCGGGTTGCTTTACTTATTCTCTCTCCATAGATTCTGTGCTCACCTATGTTTGGAGATCTGTCTAAAACTACCTTGAGAACTAGAGCAGTTCTAGCCAGGCCTAAAGCAGTGATGAAATAACTTGCTTCCATTTACTCACTACTACTCGTTGTAGAACAGTTTATTCCAGCCGTGATTTCAAGAACCATAATATGCAAATAAAACAAATTGTTCTCTTTAAGATGGGATCCTTTGCTGAAATGGTGGGCCCTTTGCAGGCAGAGAAAAGGGAGTCCCAAAAAGACTGCGAGGATTTTAGAATCTTGTCATCTCACCTTTTGACACATCATTCCTTTTGTACCTTGTGTGTGGTCCTTAGCAATTATCTCCTTCATGATATTTATGCCCAAATTAGCTTCTGGACTTGTACAAATCTTCAGAAGATGATTCTTCGTAAGACATCAAGTCATTTAAGGTGTTATCATCTAGCAGAGAATCAATGAAAGGATTTGTATTAGTATCGGCATAAGCTATTATGTTTGTGAAGGCTGTGCTAGAGTTTGTGAGCAGCATCAGGGATGACTCAGAGAATTTGAGCCTCATACATTTCACAGAATTTGTCCATAAAATAAATTTGTGGAGGAGAAGGGGGCTTCACTTTAGAGAGGTTTAATTTAAGGGACTGGGGTGATATCCAAAGAAGGAGGACGGGAGACTGGATTTTGATGTCACCCACTAAAGGTGATTGCTCCAAGTATGAAAATGGAGGAGGTCTGCAGGGGTGTGAGCCTTGGGAAGAAGGAAGTGTTGATAATCAAGCACATAGGTTTTGCAGTCTGATCTATTGTGTGGCTTTAAGCTTATTTTCTAATATCTCTCATCCATTTTTCTCCTCTGTTGATGGGGAAAATAGGAAAATAATGAAGGTTGAACGAAAAAGATATATCAACAATGTATATCTATGTCACTTATCACAGTTCCTGTTTCTTAATAAGGGAAGAATAAATGTTAAATATTATAAAATGAATAAAAGTACTTATGAAATGCATACTGTTTCCCAGGAGCTTGGGGTAGATCAGTAAACAAGACCATCGTGGTTGATACACACATGGAATTTAGAGGAGTCAAATTGAAGTGATGATGGCTAGAATCTTGGTAGATTCTTGGGAAGGGTAGTGTTTAAAAATATTATTTTTAAACACTTTATTTTTATATAATCTCCTCCCCCAAGTGGAGCTCGAATTCACAGCCCTGAGATCAAGAGTCACATGCTCTATTTACTGTGCCTGTCAGGTGCCCCCCAAAATAATTTTCTACATATCCCTCTAGTAGATGCTATTGATGCACATCCTTTTGGCTCTCATTTCTCTCCACTCGAAAGGAGTTCAACACTGGAACCCCCTGTGACTCTGTGTGCCTGAGAACTCTTTTTTCTGGTCAAGCGTATATGTCAGGCCAGGAACGCCAGATAATTACTGCCCAAATGAGCATCCCTGAGGCCATGATAGATGGAGAGTAGTGGATAAATATCCCGACTTCCTTGCCCCACATTTTTGGATTACTTTAAGGTGTGTTCTCCTTTGTCTCCCAGATTTCTACAGTGCATTTTGCTCCATTTATCCAAAGTCTGATGCTTTGACAACACATCCATTTATTGATTGATGATTGATTGATTGATTGATAACACATCCTTTATTGGCCTCTTTCCCCACCTCCCTTCTCACCTTCCCTGGCTTTATTTACAGACATTGTCCCCCAGCTTATTATGTACACTCCAATTTGTGTCTCAGGGTCTGTTTCTTAGGCATCCCAAGCAAGACAGCCAGATGCAAGGTCAACGTACTTAATATTTCTTAAATTCCCCCTATGGCATATACTGGACTATCACTTCACTTGATTTCAAGTATTACTCATAAAAACCATGCAACCCAGTAATTGTACCTCATTTTGTAGATTATAAAAGTGAGAATGAAATAATAAGTAACTTGCTAAAGTTCCTGTGATTCATAAGTAATAAGTGGTTGTCGGATACCATTTAGATCCAGTTCCCATGCTCTTTCCACTACATTAAGTTGCTTAACTTTGAACTTTGAAGGCAAACATCCCATTAAGAGTCAATTGAATAAGTCAATAATCTTATTGTATGTTAGACTCAGTAGCTTTTTGCCTGATTCTGTGGCTGTATTTGGCTTGGCTGAAATTAGTATATGCATTTTAAAATAATCATTTTGTAAGGCATCATTTTTGTAGCCAAGTCACCAGCAAGTGAATGTGTGTGTGTGTGTGTGTGTGTGTGCATACGTGTGTTTAGATATAGACATAGTGTAGGGGAGGAAAAGTAATTTTCTGCCTATTTTTCTTAGTTCTTAGCTGAGACCCTGGTAATAAAAGACAGATTAACAAGAGAAAAACAAACAGGAGTTGATTAACGCATATACGTCATATAATGTGAGAGGCGCTGGGGGAAAAATGAGTAACTCTCCAAGATGGCTTAAATTCCATCTTAATAGGGAAAGGGTGGGGGGATGTAGGCCTCTTAGGGGAGAGTAAATGAATTTTAGGAATGATGAATGGGGACTTAGAAGAATGGATGGGAGATATAATAGTGTGTGACAAAAACTTTTTCTGGGTGGGTTATGGAACTCTAGTCTCCCGTGATAAAAATCAATCCCCCCTGATTGATGAAACTCCTGGAGAATGGATTTATGACCACTGAGTATCTTCCGAAGGACCTGTATTTAAGCAGATAAAGGGAGTACAGAGATAACATCACCCTGCATTTGCTATTTTTCAAGTGTCTATAGTTCAAAATAATCAATACACCAAAGTGGCATATTTTGGGATGGGATACTAGTCTGCAGCCTTTCAGTAACTCTCTCTATATTAAAATATGCCTTTTTCTTTTTCTTTCTTCCTTTTTTTTTTTTTTTTTTTTGGTAGGAAGTTTTAGACATGGCCATTCTCTGGCCTAATTTTCTTGTTAGCTTGAAGGTCTTTATAATTGTCACCGCAAGCATGTATTCAGTTAATTTAAATCTCATTTAAACTCATTCTAGTTTTCTACTGATAGCTCTAGATGATGTTATATGGTTTTTCCCTAAAACCACTACAGTGTGTCCCCACCATCTCACTCCTTCTGCTGTGTCTCGGCTCAGGCTTGAATCCCGCAGAGTCCCAGTCGCCCTCCGCATGAGGAGTCTGAGACAGAGTGTCGGAGCTGCCTTCTAATGATTTCATCTGAATTGCAAAGCACTGGCTTATGTCCCCGCTTAAAATTCCAGTTTTAGAAACAGCTTCTTATGACTAAAAAAGACTTTTCAAGGGATGCAGTAGAAAGGATGACTATGTTCACCAAAAGCTGAAAGACATGTGAGAGAACTTGATGTGATACTGGTGGGAACCGTGGTGTCCTCCTGCCACTCATACAAGATTTTCTGCTGGGCCTCACATTGCCAGACAGAAGCAACATTGGGGTGAGAGATGGGGTCTTTTGAGTGATATGGATTTAAATTAATATTGACTTTATAATAATATAGTTTATATATCATATCATATATATATGATAATTTTGGTACTTTGGGCACAAAGTGGGGGCTTAAAAATATTAAATGTTAACTGAAAACTGAAGTCCTGTTTTTTTTTTTTTTAAGATTGTATGTTTATATTTATTTGAGAGAGAGAGAAAGAGAGAGTGTGCATGTGTGCAACGAGGGAGGAAGGGAGCAGAGGGAGAGGGAGAGGGACAAGCCGACTCCAGGGCAGAGCGCAGAACCTGACACAGGGCCTGATTTCCCAACCCTGAGATCGTGATCCAAACCCCTGAATCAAGAGTCAGACGCTCAACCCACAGAGCCACCCAGGTACCCCAAAAGTCTTGTTTTCTAACTTAGGGCTTACAGGCCTCCGTTTCTATAGCTGTAGGTTGGTGATTATACCTACTGCACAGGGTTGTTATGAGGTCTAAACAACCCCACATCTGTAATTTTGGAGCAATGCCTGGCATTAAGTAGTTATGTGAATTTGATAAGAAACACATATTGATCTACAATTCCATTTGGACTTCTAATTAAACTTTATTTATTTATCCACCATTCTCTTAACCCCTCCGTAGATTCATTATCTACTCATTCTTTACACTTATTGTCCCAAGCACATGCCATACTCATTCACTTCTCCAAACTTTTGCTTGTGATGTGTCTCCATCAAAATGCCTCCCTCCCCCCATTCTTTTTTAGCCATTTAAATCTTGCTCATCTTTCCAGAACAAATTCAAGTCACTTCCTTCATGGTTCTCTTTCTCCTATCTGTCCCACTTATTACAGTGACTTCTAGGTTCTCTTTTCTCTGATCTGTCCCACTTATTACACACACCCTTTAATGAAGGGCATTACTGTATCATATTTGAAATTCCTTATCATTCTAGGTCTATTTCTTATATTTAAATCTCTCACGTGGAAATATTACAGACTCAGGGACACCTGACAGTCTAGGCGTCCTTGACTGGCTCAGTTAGTGGAGTGTACAACTATTGATTTGGGATTGTGAGTGCAAGCCCCACAAAATAAAAAATTGGAAAAAAAAAAAAAAAAAGAAACGTTATGGACTTTTTGGGGGATTGACCGTGTATCAATATTTTTCTTTCTCTAGAGATTTCCTAACATATACTAGTTGCTCAAATAGTACTATATTGCTTAACTTGTATGTAAATAACTTAACTACCTGTTTCTGATATCTCTTCAAGCTAGCAGTCTTTCACAGAGACCCAAAAAGGTCTCTCTAGATATCAATTGCCCCTGCTCGAGAACCACTGACAAATATTCTATTGTTTGGACTAGTGTATTCCATGCTCCTTTTAGTATTTAGGATCAAAACTTAGCAGTAATTTTGAATAAAAAATTTATTCTAAGTGCTATTTTTGTCAATATTATCCTTCCTACTCATAAACTTTGATGATTCCCTATAACATTCAGGGTAAACATAATTTTGAAACCAGACATTCAAAATATCCTACAACTTCATCTCTCTTTCTATATCTTTTTTTTTAACTGCTGCTACCTAGACAATGGGTTTTTTTCTTGCTCGACTCCTAAACATGCTTCTTATTTATGTGCCGTTGATCATGTACCAACTAGCTACACAATTTATTTTCTTTGTCTTCCAGCGATCTAATTCCTATCTTTCTTATTATTAAGACTTACCATACTGTTCCTGCTCACAAGGTCTTTCTTAATGCCAATAAGAGTTTTAATGTCTTTACAACTCATTTGATGCTTAGCCTCATTACCACCATCATCTTTATTATCAAGATAATATTCATTGAGGACTAATACATGCCAGAAACTGATAAAACACTTTGGGTTGTCTCATTTAATTTTATTTCCCATCCTGTATCTACCTTGTATTTAAACTTGACTCTAGGCTTCTTAAAGTCAGAGGTCATATTTTACACTTTCAGAATTACCAAGTGTCAAACATGTTTTAGGTTTTTAATTTCACATCACTGCTGTAATTAATGATTTATTTAATGGATGTTTATTAATTGAAGACATTTACGATTCCCTTGCTCCTAATGTAGTAAGTCCCATCATGTATTTATAAAATGCTTATAACATGCCTTAAGGAAGATCAAATTAAAGTCATTGAAATTTTTTTCATAAAATTAATTCTTCATGCACACGTGTTCAGCAAATACAGTGTATTTGGTGTCTACTATGTGTAGTAGTAACATGTAGATCTGTCAAGAATATGTGTGTAAACAATTACAGTACTAATTTGTGATGATGGTCAACTGAACAAGGTTTAAACATTCAAAGAAAATGTGACTCACTACAATTGAAGGGAAATAGGAGGGTTAGCACTGGAAGACTTGCTGAAACTGAGGATGTGTGAGCAGAAAAATGGAGTCCAAAATGTCTTAGGAAAGAAGATATTTTGGCTCAGAATGTGTAAAGGCAGGAAATATCGACAAGGCATAAGATATTTGATAATAAAATATGTCCCCCCAAAATATGCCACTTTGACATAAAAGTTATTTTGAGCGAAAAGGACCAAAAACGAAAGCAGCATGTGCAGGAAGGGGCACTCTGGCCCTTCCCCTTTTTCTTGAAAACAGAGATAAAACTCCTATATGGCGGCTCTTGGGTGGCACAGTCCATTGGGCATCGAATTCTTGGCTTTGGCTGTGGTTGTGATCTCTGGTTGTGGCACTGAGCCCCAAATTGTTGGGCTCTGTGGTCAAGAGTCTTCTTGGAGCTCCTGAGTAGTCCTGACCTTCCCTTCCCCATGCACCCGCATTCTCTCCTCTCTTTCTCTCTCTCTTTTCCTCTCTTTCTCTAATAGAAATAAATAAATCTTTAAAAAAACAACGAAAGAACCCCAACTCCCATATGGAAGATGCCCTCTTTATACCAGGAAGTAAGATTTTTACCATCAAGGATAGGAAGGGAAACACAGAGAAATCTGTACGAACAGATTTTGTTGAAATGATTCTTAACTTCGTTCACCGTCCCACACACTTTAGCTACTTTTTCACAGCTGCCTCAGGTTGTTCAATTCAATGTAAAAGCATTTAGGTTTTGCCATTTCTTCAGGTCTTCAGGTCCTTATGAAGCTCCCATGTCACATAAAAATAATGTTAAATAAATTTGGGGTTTTTCTTTCCCCCTGTTAATTTGTTCTATGTCAATTTAATTCTTAGCCCCAGCCAAAGACGCTAAGAGGGTAGAGATAAAACTTTGCCTCTTTTCCAGTAAAGAACAAAAGAACAAAAGTTTGTGATTAGGACATAAATAAGAGGAAGAAAAGGAGAGATTTAAGTCAGGAAAAATTATTTGAAAGAATTTTGTAAAGGGTCTTTTAGGCAGGGAGACAATATGGACTTCTACATTGGAGAAGTAGCATTTTTAGAATTTTAGAAAGATAGTATTATGTATTTTAGAAATACAGTACCCTATCTTTTCATTTTGAAGATGAATGTACCTATTTTAAAATTTTGCTTAGGCAGAAATGCTGTTCAATTAATGCCCTGATTTATTAATTTATTTAGAAATGTGATTTTATGAACTTCAGGAGTGTAATCAAGTTCAGAATTTCTTATGTGGCCTTTGGAATAAATTTGATACTGTTAGATGCATTTCTTAATCATTTTGCTTCATGTGGATAGAAACCATTATGTAACATCGACAATGCATTTTTCAAAATTCACTTTTCAAGGTTAAGACACCAGCTTTAATTAGATTATTTTTAAATTAAATTCTTTTTTCACAGATAGGAGTTACAGGATTTAAGTTACCAGCTGGTGAGCAGTAGCATTTGGATGTATAGATGAACTCCGATCTCCTGACACCTGGTGGGGTTAATCCCCAAAGATTCTGTTTGTTCTTCTCAAGAAAAATAGTAAAAAACAAACAAAAATTTCATCCCAAATTCCTCATAACTTAAATCTACTAGAATCCTTTTTTTTTTTTTTTTTTTTTTTGGTAGAGTTCAAAATAGCACCCATTTTGTGTGGGTTTATAGACCAACTTGTATTCTGAAGTTTTTTATTACTGGGTTTCTAAACCTGTGATCTATCATCTTGGGGCCAGTACTTCTTTGTTGTAAGAGGTCCTGTGTGTTGTAGAATGTTTAATAGCATCCCTGGTCTCTACTCAGTAGATCTCAGTAGAACCTCCCTAACAGTTGATGTGGGAATGTTGGGGTTCAGAGCAAATGGTCAAGAAAGAAATTCTTGAGATTCAATGTAAAAGGTGGGGTTTTTTTATTTGTTTGTTTTTTAAAGCATGGGGACAGGACCTTTGGGCAGAAGGAGCTGCACTGGGATTATGATGAGTGACCGATTATATAGTTTCAAGTTCAGAGGGGTTTAGGGATAGCATAAGTCTCTAAGGACTTTTGGAAGCAAGGTTTCCAGGACCTTGAGGGGGCTAGGTAGCTATTGTTAGGAAAAGGTCATTTATTAATATCTAATAAAACCTTAATCATGAAACCCTTTTGATGTATATCACTAGGCTCTATGCTTGGAAGATGATTGCTAACATGTACTTGGGGCGGAGAGAGGGTAGAGATAAAGGAAGTTTCTAAAGGAATTTTTTTTTATTCAGTTAATTAACATATAGGGTATTCTTAGTTTCAGAGGTAGAGTTTAGTGATTCATCAGTCTTATATAACACCCAAGGCCCTCTTTAAGGTCCATCACCTAGTTACATCATCCCCTCAGCAACCCTCAGTTCATTTCCTATAATAAAGACTCTCCTATGGTTTGTCTCCCTGTCTGATTTCATCTTGTTTTATTTTTCCCTCCCTTCCCTTTGCTCCTGTTTTGTTTCTAAAATTCCACATACGGGTGAGATCATATGATAATTATCTGTCTCTGATTGACTTATTTCTCTTAGCATAAGAGAACTAGGAACTAGTTCCTTCTAGTTCCATCCATATCATTGCAAATGGCAAGATTTCATTTTTTGATGGCTGAGTAATATTCCATTGTGTGTGTGTGTGTGTGTGTGTGTATACATATCACATCTTTTTTTATCCATTCATCTCATGATGAATATCTGGTCTCTTTCCATAATCTGGCTATAATGGACATTGCTGCTTTATACATTAGGGTGCAGTTACCCCTTTGGATCACTGCGTTTGTATCTTTAGGGTAAATACCCAGTAGTGCAATTGCTGGGTCTTAAGGTAGCTCTATTTTCAACTTTTTGAGGACCCTCCATACTGTTTTCCAGAGTGGCTGCACCAGCTTGCACTCCCACCAACAGTGTAAAAGGGTTAGGGTTCCTCTTTCTCCACATCCACACCAACATCTATCATTTTCTGACTTGTTAATTTTAGCCATTTTGACCAGTGTGAGGTGGTATCTCATTGTGATTTTGATTTGTATTTCCCTGATGCCAAGTGATGCGGAGCATTTTCTCATGTGCTTCCTGGCCATGTCTATGTCTTCTTTTGAGTAATGTCTGTTTGTGTCTTCTGCCCACTTCATTGATTGGATTATTTGTTCTTTGGGTGTTGAGTTTGATAAGTGCTTTATAGTTTGGATACTAGCAAAATATCTTCTCCCATTCTGAAGGTTGTCAACTGATTCCTTTGCTTTGCAAAAGCTTTTTATCTTGTTAAAGTCCTAATAGTTTGTTTTTGCCTTTGCTTCTCTTGCCTTTGGAGATGTGTCTAGCAAGAAGTTGCTGCCACCAAGGTCAAAGAGGTTACTATGTTCTCTAGGATTTAAATAGATTCCTGTTTTACATTTAGGTCTTTCATCTGTTTTGAGTCTATTTTTGTGTCTGGTGTAAGAAAATGGTCCAGTTTCATTCTTCTGCATGTGGCTGCCCAATTTTCCCAGCACCATTTGTGGAAGAGACCATCTTTTTTCCATTGGATATTCTTTCCTGTTTTGTTGAAGAGGAGCTGACCATAACATTGAGGGTCCGTTTCTGGGTTCTTTCTTCTGTTCCATTGATCTATGTGCCTGTTTTTGTGCCAGTACCATACTGTCTTGATAATCAAAGCTTTGTAATAGATCTTGAAGTCCAGGATTTTGATACCACCAGCTTTGGTTTTCTCTTTCAACATTCCTTTGACTATTCGGGCCCTTTCCTGGTTCCATACAAATTTTAAGATTATTAGTTCCAGCTCTGTGAAAAATCATGGCATTTTGATAGGGATTGCACTGAATATATAGATGCTCTAGGTGGCATAGACATTTTAACAATATTTGTTCTTCCCATCCGTGAGCATGGAACACTTTTCCATTTCTTTGTGTCTTCCTCCTCAATTTCTTTCATGAGTGTTCTATGTTTTTCTGAGTACAGATCCTTTGCCTCTTTGATTAAGTTTATTCCTAGGCACCTTATGGTTTTGGGTGAAATTGGAAATGAAGCTGATTCCATAATTTCTCTTTCTTTTGCCTCTTTGTTAGTTTATAGAAATGCAACTGATTTCTGTGCATTGATTTTACATCCTGCCACATTGCTGAATTCCTGTATGAGTTCTAACAATTTTAGGGTGAAATCTTTTGGGTTTTCCACATAGAACATCATGTCATCGCAAAGAGTGAGACTTTGACTTCTTCTTTGCCAATTTGGATGCCTTTTATTCCTTTTTGTTAACTGATTGCTGAGACTAGTGGTAAGCCTGGACATCACTGCTGTGTTCCTGACCTTAGGGGAAAAGCTCTCAGTTTTTCCCAGTTGAGAATGATATTTGCTATGAGCTTTTCATATATGGCTTTTATGATATTGAGTTATGTTCCCTCTAGCCCTAAAGAAATTTTTATATGTTAAAGTAGACTCACAGGACCCGGGGGAGGGGGGGGGGTTGGGATAATGTTAAGCTTAAAGATTGACCTTTGCCTTTAGCAAAGGATTAACGTTAGAGGCAGTTGATTTCCTAGAGAACAATCGCTGTTCTTTCCCTTCTGTGCCTGTGGTTCTTGGTCATGCTGGCTTTGAAGAATGAATACGTTGATCATGGCGAAGTTCTGGAATATAGGTGAAGTCTGGAGCCGATGACCAAGAAAGAGGTCTTGAGACTCTGGTGCAGAGTGGTGGTTTTATGAAAGCCCGGGGACAGGACCCGTGGGAGGAAGAGTGGCTGCCCCGGGGCCTGGGAGGGGAGGCTGATGATGTACCTGGGAGTTGGGAGGGGTTTGGAGATAGCATCCCCCCTAAGGAATTTTGGAAGCAAGGTCTCCAGGACCTGGAGGGGGCTGGCTTTTGTTGGGAAAAGGACACTGATTACCGTCTAATAAAACCTAAGTCATGAGGCCCTCCAGATGGATGTGGGTGGGCCATGTGCTTGGGGGATGATAGCCAACACGTACCTTGGGGGTTTAGAGGTAAAGGAGATTTCTAAAGGGATATTTATGTGTTAAAGTAGACTCACAGGCTCCTGGGGGTCGGGCTAAGATTGCCTTCTGCCCTTAGCAAAGGATGAACATTGAGGCAGTTGAGTCCCTAGAGGGAGGTCCCTCTGCCTGTTTCAGGGATTTGTCAGTGTGCTGTGTCAGCTGATTTTCCTCAGCTAGTCCTCTGTTTCCCCATCAGACCAGACAGAATGGTGGGCAGCAAAGCAAATTTTACTGAGCAATAGTAAATTTATTAAGTACAAAGCACCCGAAGAGAGAGGGGACCCAAGAGGTTTGCCACTGGAGTTTCTAAGTCTTAGGGGTTTTATGGATTTGTTGGCAGGCTGTTTTAATCGGATTAACCCTCCATGCACCTGCCACCCAGTCAGGTTTTTGTCATGTACCTATCACTTGGGAAAGGGTGGAAGGCTCCTTCCAGGATTCTTTAAAATCCTTTTAAGGGTGATTTCCTCTTAGGATAGGCAGGGGCCCTTGTCCCTTGTCCCTTCTTCCAACTATCCTTCATCATCAAGGATTGGTCAATGGGCTGTAAGTTGTAAGGAAATTTAATTTTTTACTTTTGCCTTTTTTCCTTACATCTGTAGTGATACTCAAAAAGGTAAGATATTGTCCTTAGGGGCCACAATTGTCCCTGCTTGAAACCTGATCTCATGCAGAACTTCCGTTGTTTGGAATATTGTATCCCACATTTCTTTGAATCTTTAGGATCAAAACTTAGAAGTAATTTTGAGTAAGAAATCAGCTGAGCAGAAGACTATAAAGGAAGAAAAATAATTTTCCCTCCCCCACTTCTAGGTTTTGTAGCTGAAACCCCCAGCTAACAAAAGACAGATTAATCAGAGAAAAAAACTACAATAACAAAGCAGAAATTTAATAATATGTACACATCATGATACAGGTGAGATACCCAGAAAAATTGAGTAAAATTCTGTTAAGACTGGTGTAAACTGAGAAAAGAAAGACATTGGGGGTGGAGGTAGAGGATGGTCAAGGTAGGTTTTCAGCAAAAGCACTGTAAACAAAGGTTAAGGTTTGTTATACAGATTTGAATCTGAGCCTTCTCCTTTGATGAGAGTTTCTTGTTATTTTAGAGTTTTCCTGGTACTGGGAGGCAGACATCCTTACAAATGGAGATTTCCTTTGTAGATGTAAACTTCCCTTACCAAAGAGTAGCTTCTGCTCTGCAGTTTCTTAAGGATAAGCAGCTCAAAGTAATCCTTATGTCAAAGAAGCTACCTTCCAGGCTTAAATCAACCCTTTTACATGATTTCAGGAAAAATATAGTACTAATATCAGTTTAAGGTCTAAATTCCTGAAAGTTAAGAGCCTCTTTAGTTTGCTTTTTGTATTGTGTCCTGCTTTTTCTATATTGTCTTTCTGTTTCTCTGATTCCTGCATCATTCCACAAGATTTAAGTGACTTCATATGTCAACTCTTTCATTAAGAAGATAGTAACTTTGATCAGTATATAAACAAATGCGTTATGTATTAAAAGTTGCAAAACCTTCATCTGTGGCCTACAGGAATGAAAGAATGGGGGGAAAAAGAGAAAAAAAAAGAAAAGCTTTGATGTTCTTTAAGTTTTACAGTGACTTAAGAATAAGCCCTAATTGGCAAAATCACTAACCTGGCAGACATAGGGATGAAACCTAAAATACTACTGAGAAAAAATTAACTTGGTGCAATTTAAATATTATAAAAAGGGTAAACTTAATGTAGAAATATATTTCAATTTTTTTTCCCAGAGAAATAATTACAAGAGTACAAAACTTAAAAACAAAAACAAACCCTTAAACTTGTGTTTCTTTTTCAAAAAGTGACTTAAAGCAAATTCTGGAAACTTAATGTGGCCACATGCTGTGTAATTATCTTCAAATCACCTACACAGCCTGGTTGGTCTCTCTTTTAAATGCAAATGAAAGTCCAAGCAAAAGGTCTTTTCTTTTGAAAGTCTTCCTTCCAGCAGTCCACCCTGTTTGTGGTCTGTATACTTATAGAAAAGAAAGTAGACAGGATTGGGTTCTAGGAATCTGCAGGGAAGAGAGCTGTGTGACACACTCAGACCCTCAGAGTTGGCATAAAAATGATTTTAGACTGGAAACTTTGAGCTACAGAAGTTTAAGGTAGAAAACTTACCTGACTGAGGTAGAACCTGCAGAAAATACAACTGCCATTAACCTCCCTCCCAGGGAATTTCCTTAAAATTCAGCTGCCTTGGAAACAAACTGCTCATTCCATTAATATCCTTAAAACCCAAGAGAATCTTGCATCCTCTTCCTTTGAAGTTGCAAAAACCCAAACCCTTCTTTTGTTAAGTTGATATATATAAACCTTTACTTAGAGCTAGTCTACAAGTTACTCATCACAGAGCAACTGCCCTTTGCATGTGTACAGAAACCTTGCCTCTCCTGTTGTTTATATATCTATTGTCAATTAATCTGCAGATCCCCTACCACTAGACCCAAGTGGAAAGAGAAAAAAGTTTTCCTCTCGGCATGGTTGTGTAGACGCTTTGGCTTTGTTAGTCCAGTAATGGGAAATTTCAATAAATTGTAATTCTGTCTATAACAAACTACCTTCACTATGGCAAAGATATCTAATGTTATATACAGTGTTAACTATAGATTACTAGCACTGAGAGATAGCATTTCTCCCATTGTGTGAAGAACGTGAGACCCCACAGTTTTAAGTGACTGGCTCACTGGGTTTAGAAGAGTTGGAATGTACACTGAGTTCTTCTGAATGTTAGAGAACGTAACTAGGGTTTCAATCCAGCCAATCGAATCACACTTGGAGTGGGGGGTAAGGGAGGGAGGGATGCTGGGATCAGGAGACTTTCCTAGTAGAGCATTCTCTTCATTTTAATTAATTAATTAATTAATTAAGCCTGATGTGGGACTGGATCCTGGAATCCTGGGATCACACCCTGAGCCAAAGGCAGATGCTCAACCCCTGAGCCACCCAGGGGTCCTGCACTATTTCCATTTTAATAATGAGGGAATAGAATAAGACTTCTCACCCCTGTTGACGATAATGTTTGGAAACCAAAAGGAATACCCTCCATTGTGAATGAATGAATAAATGAATGAATGAGTGCCTTTCATTAGTAGAAATAGCATGGTATTGCTGATTTTCAGACCTCAGGATACCTGCCATGGTCCCAGAATACAGGCTAATAAAGGGAATTGGAGGTGTAGTGGGAAAAATTTGTGCCCAATTTACACTGAAATTTGTACCAATTTAAGAAATATTTTACATGAATTATTTATGATGGCTTCTTGGGAGAATTTTTATTCACTTATTCCTTTCCATTTTATTAGAATAACATATTTTAAATAAGCTCATGAAGCTAATCTAGCCGCTTTACCTGTGATTGAATACTTGTAATTCATCATGCTACCCGTGTTTATGGTGTTTGTCAGTATGATGAACCATGTAAGAGTAATTACCATATCAATTTTATTTGTCCAGTTTCAGTTTATTTGTCCCTTTATAAATAAATTCTCATATTTATAGTCATTTCAAAAGGGACAACTAAAATGTACTTCTGCACTAAGTGAATCTAATGGCCCCGAATATGTCTCAGAGACCTGCTTTTCCTCTAGTAATGTATTAGGGTATTAGTGCAAATTCTTTGCTTTTTTTTCCCCCACTAAAACATTTTATTTGAGTTTTCTGAAGTCAAACCTGGCATGTTTGAGAGGAGGAATAGACTATATGCCAAGTAGAATTCTGATGTGAATTTTATGGAATAAGTCTATATAGAAATTTCTGTGTGAACAGATTGGCTGCAAAATATACCAAGCAACCTAATAACACTCCATATCAGTGCTGTCACTTTTTCATGGTTCCTGAATCAATAGTTTTTGGCATCTTAATGACTGGTTCTGCCCAGGGGGTTAGTTTGACAGTGTTATCAATCCAACTATTGAGAGTATAAAACACTGGATCAAATGCCTATCTAATACGTTATTTCCTCCTTTGGGTCTTATAAATGAAACTCTAGTATTAAAGAAATTTGATTTCCAAAGGAAGCCCGTTATTTTATAAGCTTTCTCTACATTAACAAAACAAAGGATACTGAGTAACTCAAATTAACATTTAAAAAAATCAAGATATTTAGAGAATACTTAAAAAATATTAAATACTAAAGTATTAAGGTGAACAAATTTGTTTTGTTCTTATTAGATATTTTTTCTTGAAAAAAAAATCTGACAAATAGAAGAACTTTCCTCTCTTCTTTCCTCTCAAACATTCCAAGTATTATGTTAAGGAACAGGATAATCATCTTTTCTATCTTATATTGATAATGCAGTGGAAAAAGCCCTTTTATCATCTACAAGCATCAACTCCTCAGCATTAGAAAAGACCTAGAAAGAGTGCTACATGGTTACCAGTCTTGCTCTTTGTAATTTGGCAGTTTTCGGTCTGTGATACCATGTTAACCAATAAATAGTTGCTCCTGTTTGCTTTACCAAAGTAAGAATGGGCATGGGAAGAGTTTGCTGAACTCATTAAAATGTCTTGCCAGATCCTCCTTGCCAGGCAGTAGGACCACTGAACTTAAAATGCTCAGTCTAGTTTTCTCTTAGTCTCCCATTGATTGTGTAAGGGAGCCTCCCTCTGCTTCTGAATTTCTGATTGAACATCCTGTAACAAAAGACACATTAATATGAGAAAAACAGAAGCTTATTAATATATATATTTCTTGTATACTTGGGAAATTTGCAGGGAATATAAATAACTCAAAGCAGTGGCTTAGAACTCCAGAACTCTTAATTGTTCAATTAAGAACAATTAAATTTATGGAGAAATGACAGAACAAAGGAAAACAGTTTAGGCTTCTGTAGGTGACAAACTTTGGAAAGGTAAAGTAATGGTAGATAAAAGCTTAGTAAAGTTTGTTATGTAGATTCCTCTAGTGCCTTCTTCAAGCTGGTAGGGTCTAAAGTTGTCTTTAGTGATTGATTTTTGTCCCACATAGTAGAGGGGGGAGTGGGGATGTTTTAAAATATTTTTCTTCTGTTTTTAGGCAAATAAGAGGAGGTTAGAGAGATTTTCTTGTATCTGCTTCTTCTCAATTCCTATTAGCTCAAAATAATTCTTATGCCGAAATGGTGTATTTTGGGGTGGCAAATTCTGCTGTCTTTCATTCGATACCAGGGCATGGCCAATTATCTACTCATATCTAGTTAGGCTAGATATGAAAATCTAATATAGATTAGACAATAGATTTGTGTCAACAGATTTGCTGTCACAGATTTCTAATTAATGTTTATCAGATTTATAATCTATATATTCCCTTAAAACATGTTTTTGTTTGTTTTTTAAACAAACAGGTTAGGTGATATATACATGGACTTCCAGCAGTATCTCTGATTTTTTTTTTTTAAATTCAATTTCTTGGGCAGCCCGGGTGGCTCAGCGGTTTAGCACTGCCTTTGGCCGAGGGTGTGGTCCTGGAGACCCAGGATCAAGTCCCACCTCGGGCTCCCTGCATGGAGCCTGCTTCTCCCTCTGTCTGTGCCTCTGCCTCCCTCTCTCTCTCTCTCTCTCCTCTTTGTATATTCTTATGAATAAATACATAAAATCTTAAAAAAAATAAATAAAAATTCAACTTCTCATTTGCCAATATATGTGGAGTAGACAAGATTATTATTACAGAATATTTGCTGCCTTTTGGGGGGAAAGGATTATGCTTTCCTTACCCCACTGATGTCAGGCTTGGTTAACAAAATATGTATGGCAGCTTTTATTGCCAGTGTATGTGTCATCAAGTTCTGTCACAATAACCAGTAGTGTTCCACCCAGAGGCTGCTCTGTCAGTATCAGTCCCAGAGTTAAGATGCCCCAAGAAGCAAACAGGTTTCAATAAAGAATAAGCTTTTGTTGTATGCTACTGAAATTTGGTGATATTTATTATGACATCATAAGCTAGTTTATGCTGACATACTGTTCTTTGTGGAGATTTGAGAAGTAAAGGCAATTTTTTTTTTGACAATAACTACTCTCTGACAATTAAGTCAGCTATCATTAAGGAGAGTACTTAAAGTAATACACATAATCAAAATTGAGTGAAATGTATTTGAGATCCAGGATAAATATCCTTTTTCCTGGAAAAGGAAAAGGAAAAGGAAAATTTTCCTTTTTTCAGATCTAAGAATTCAGCCAAAATTATCTTTTCTTTTCCTGAAACTAAATGATGTTGCCTGCTTTATGATTTTCCGGCTATTCCTTTTTATTTTATGCCAAGGCCTGTGGACATCCTAGTTTAAAGCAGTTATAGTTCATTTGAGTATGGTAGAGGAGAGAAAAACAAAATGTATTTCTTCAGTATAGTGTGTCTAATGTTCTTAGACAAAGTGAGGAGAACACATACCAAGAGTGTGAAAAAATACCTACCAGAGACACAAAGGAGACAACCACCCAGCATACATATTAGTATATTGTGGATAAGCTCTCAGTGGCAAGAGACGAGAAGAGGTTTTCCTGCTCATAATAACAGGGATATTTTCATTAGACACTCAATTGATGACAAACCCCAAAAGTTTCAGGTGTGATTGAAGCCAGGCCAGGGTTAATAGAAACACATGGAAGTGCTCACAGAACAACTTATATTAGCTTTATAATGTCTCAGGGCAACATGTGTTCCCCTGGTCTGGGAGTATACATTTTTGTCTCAGTGGGACTAGTCCATTAGCCTCATTCTTCTTTCCATTACAGAAGGAATTTTGATTACAAATGTCAGAAACCCATCCTCATTGACTTGAACTAAAAAAAAATTTATTGATATTTTAATGGCGATTTTAAATGCTGGAGTCATCTCACACAGACATTCAAGGGCAGTGTTTCAGTAATGGCTAGGTTCACGAGTTTGCAAGTTGTCAGAGATCGTGTCTATTTTTCCCCTCAGGTCTTCTTATCTTTCTGTTGCTTTCCTTCTCAAACAAGTTTATTATTGTAAGGTAGGAAAGATGGCCCCTGGAAACTCTAAATACGTATCAATCATGTAACTTGTTATTCCAGAGAAGACAGCGTCCCTTTTCCAAAATAGCCATGGGAGAGCCTCTGATTGAATCTTTTTGGGTCATGTGCCATTTTTTGTGGCTTGTAGTGCTCTAATTATCCAGGTTAGCATCATGGGCCACGCACACAGTAATGAGGGAGGGGAGAACTCAGTGGGATGGGTTTCCCACAAGAAAAAAATGATAAGAAGGGAGGAAGAGAGAATTTGTCAGGGAAACAAAAACAGTGGCTAGACTGAAACACTACTTGTGTCTCCTTTGGATGGCAATCTCCTGGCCACATGGGGCCTGATCCCATGAGTTGCAGTTTGTCTCTGCTCCAGAGCTCAAGTTTTCATTAATAGCATGGGAATTCTAGTCACTTAAGCAAAGGCATTTTTGAATGTCATCTAATGAATGATCACAGCCTGTTGATAAACTGAAACTGCGTTTATTACTTTTCTTGGTAAGAGAAAACAAAACTTCCAAAGCTTTGGTAGTGTCTCAGAGGGGAGAATGAAGGGTTAGAATTTATTGATAGAAACAGGTATATCTTTCAATGTTAGTGTTGGAGGGTTGAGGAAGATTTAATTAGAACTTGGTAAATACCTTGATATAACAATTTAGAATTGGTAGGAATTTCAAGGCAAGGATTAAAGGCAAGAGCTTCAGAAGATTCTTAGGGCATAACTGCCTATTAATGCATTCTATTGAAGAGTTGATGGATATTTCAGGAAGTTTCTGTAATTAGCAACCAAATTATTTCCTAGGCAAAGACATAGAATAGTAAATTTATGTTGATGAAGACATAGGAATAATAAAGTCATGGTAATGTAGACTGTTGACTCTGTGAGAGGAGGTAGCTTTGTTCCTCATTGTCCAAGCTGTATGTGGGAATAGATGGTTTTATTTCTCAATATCTTTTGGCCTAAAAAAATGACCTAATATAGTTATATAAAAATGATTTTAAAATCACTTAAACATTCATTTAAGCTGATAAAAAAATAAGTTAATGTATCTAACAAGTATTAAAATATAAATAAAAAGACAAGAAATTGAGAGAAAATTTTAAAGGAAAATGTCTTAAAAAATTCAATAAAAAATGTTTTCTCTTTTTTTTTTTTAAAGATTTTATTTATTTATTCATGAGATACAGAGAGAGAGGCAGAGACACAGGCAGAGAGAGAAACAGGCTCAACGCAGGGAGCCTGATGTGGGACTCAATCCCGGGACTCCGAGATCACACCCTGAGCCAGAGACAGACTCTCAACCGCTGAGCCATCCAGGCATCCCGACAAAAGTTTTCCATTACTTTTTGCTCAGCTATTTTAAATGAAGATGATTTTTTTTTTTTGAGGGGGTGCAGACAGGGAAAGGTAGAGGGGGTGGGAGAGAGAGTCTCAAGCAGGCTCCCCATCCAGCACTGAGCCTGATGCAGGGCTCAGTCTTATGACCTGAGCCAAAACCAAGAGTTGGATACTTAACTGAGCCACCCAGGCACTCCTAAATGAAGATGAGTTCAATATTGAACTTAGTACTGAAATTCACTTATCTTTTATATTATTGAGAAGACACATTTTGAACTCATTTGGATGTTTCCCCTTGTTTTTGAAGAGGCCTCTCTCTCTTATTGCTCTTATCTTTCTGAACCAGCTTTTACCCTAGAGCTCTGTTACGTATTATTGAGAACTCTCTCCTTCAGTTTTTCTTTCTGGCATTCCTATGCTCTTTGGAGTAGAGGCATAAGCCTAGCTCTCTTCATTCCTATTATTTCCTTCTGCCCCATACAGTAGTGTATGATATACATGGTAACCTGGATTACCTAACCTAGATTTTAAAGGTTCTGATAATTTAGGGCCATAACGATTTTTGATACTCTTATTAGTCTCTTTATAGGTGTGCTATATTTTGAAATTCTGAGAATAGGATTCAGTTGATGAGTAGATATGAAATGCTCTATAAATCCATGTTGCAGCATAGATTTTCAGAGAATGGAAGTGTAACTATTATATAAAATATATAAAACCACAGTGTAAATAGTGGTAACTTTATTGGGGATTAATTGTATCTTAGAATATTTTGATTATCTTTTCTTTTAAGCGAGCCATGTTATTCTCATTATCATTTCTCTATATTTTTTTCTTCCCCCTGTCATCATTTCCTAGGCTTTGGGTCCCCTTGCTTAGGCTTACCTGTTGTCACCTTCACACTGTCATGATAGCAGCAGGTCAAAATAAGCAAGGAACAGGATGCTTCTCCCAGGGGGCTGTTATTCCTGACTGGAATTTCAGCTGTAACAGATGCATTGAAATTCAGTGAGCCACTTGGGAAGGTTCCAGCCCTTTCTGTGTCTGAGGAGTGCTACCATCTACACGCTGAGGAGCTAGTACACTTAGAACATACCACTCTTCACACTGAAATAAATAACACTGCAACATTTTGACCTCTAAGAGGGAATGGTCATTGTCTACAGTGCATGAGAGTCTCATGCAGGAAGTCACTGAGGGAAGCTCGAGCAATTTAGACTTCAAGTGTCATTCAGAGTATACCTACTGCCTGAAAATAGAGTTTCCCCTTCCCTCAGCAAATGCACAGCACAGACATATGCCCCCAGAGACACACAGAGAGAGAGAAAGGAAAAGAGAGCCAATAGCTCATGTATGGAAGCATTTTCTGCAAAGTAAAACAATGGTAAAGTTGAGTCTACAAAGAAGGTACCCGTTAAAGCAAAAATGGCTTCCTGACAAAGATTACCAGGTAAAGATGACCTTATTCAAGACTGATGCAATAGGAGAGAGAATAGAACCCATAGGAGCTCAGCTCCACTGAAACAAAGTGCTGAAGAGTTTGTAGGAGCTGATATGGAGGGAATCATAGGCCCTCTGTATTTGCTAACTCTCCTTACCCAAAGGAAATCTTTTCTTTTCCCCCACTGGAAATCTAAACTTTCTTGTATCTTCATGACAGGAAGTGGTTTCCCCGGATGGAGGAGCAAGGGTCTCACCCTCCTATGGAAACTGGGAGGTGGGAGCACTCTCTTCATTGCTGATTATATTTTAAAGAGATAGTTTGCACATTCTTGAGAAAGGCATTTCTGGGATTGTAAAACTGACAAGAACTTGGAGATAATTGATACACATTTCAAAGGAGTAGAAAAGGAATTCATAAATTTTCTAAAGTAAGTGCTCTAAGGAAAGGGAGATCAGGGGTGTAGAGAGGTAGGAAGAAGAACCGAAGGGAAAGATTAAGGCTGTCTTGGTTGCCTTCTTGGAGGGTAACTCCTACCTCCATCTATGAGCTTCTTTACAGAAAGAAATATCTGTCTTGACATCATTCTGGATGTGATATGGTACACTTAACATATATGAAGTATATATGGCTCCATATGTCTATGGAGGTTGAATTGGAGGTATTGCCACCATCTTGTCCTTCGAGGCCTTTTGGATGGCTTAAATTCCTCTTCTAGCTATTCATTGTCTTGAGTTAATCTTTACTTTTTCCTTGGCTTCTCTTCTTACAAACAAACATACATATGATTAAATGTATATGTGTCTATATATTTATTATATATTATTTATCTTTATGAATGAATATTTCTTGTGTGAAAGAAGATCAAGAGTGGTCTCCTACCATATACTGCCTAAAGCATAAAGAAGAATAAAGATGCACACAAGGGAGGGAAAATAATATTTTCTACATTTTTGCTATGAATCAGGCACAATCTTAAGCCTTGTACTGTTAGTTGTTCAGTCCTTACACTGACTCTATAAGGTAAGTGTGATGGTCTTTATTTAAAATATAAGCAAACCTAGAAACCTGACGTCACTTGAGGCCATGCAGCTAGTAAATGGCAGAGCTGGGATTCTGACCCCAGGCTGTGATCAGTCTGCTGCCTCTGGTTTTGACGTTTGACCACTGACACCTTTGGGGCACCACCCTCCACCTTTCCCTTTGCCCCACATCTGAGCAAGTCAATATAAAAGCAGAATCAAATCACTCTAACTTCTGGGCGTATGGAGAGCACCCCTGTTCCTACCTCTTAACCAGATTAAATACTAAAACCACTTGCCTCTCCCTTTTCTCAAGCTGCTCCCAGCCAGCTTGAGTGCTTACTTTGCTCAACTGAAAAAAAATCCTGGTATGTGAGTAATAAACCTTTTTATACCCTCTTGGTGATGTATGATGTCATTAGTCATGATGTTTGAATCGATTTTGGGTATTAGCTGATTTCTCCCTCCCAGGCCAACCACAAAACAGAGGCAATGCCAGATGGAAAGGGGAGGTGGGGCCACTGGACACACACATGACCACTTCATACTACAGTGGCCAAGGTTCCACATGTGCCTTAGCCACATACCCCTGCCACACCATTAGTAGTACTCAGGAAGAAAAAGTGGTGGGTTGGGGGAAGGCTCATTTCAAATAGAACTTTTTAACACATAATTTGCACTGATACTGTAACTTAGAATTTTGGTTCATCTTTTCCATGCCCTTTTGGTTCTTACAATTCTAACCTATAGCCGCATGTGAACCAAAGTAAGCTTTATTGCAAGAAAGGATTGTTTAAACAGTTGAAGTCCTGTTTTTTTCCTTCTCTGTTCTGTTGTTCTAAGTATAATGAATTTTTAACAGATAAAGGGCCTATTGGTGAGCTGGAAGACAAATGCTATGTTGCAATAGTAAAAGCAGAGCGTCTCGTGCATCTTCTGAAAGATTTAGTCAAAGAATTGTCCCTGTGGGTAATGAACATCTGTTTTATTTAGCTTCCCCTTCACCAATTCTCTGATAACAGAACTGATTTTTCTCTGAGGATGCTATTCCATATGTTTCAGCGAAGCTAAGTCCTTTAACTTCATAAAATCTGTCCCAAACACAGGGGTAGACATAGAACCCCGGTTTGAAGTATACATTATAATATATACATGAAGTATACAATAAAGCACATTATTCTCCTGAACCAAATATTGCATTTTGAAATGGGCATGTGGCTCCATTCAGGCCAAGCAGGCTCCTCCTTGGGAGTCTTCTTTTTATTTATTTATTTATTTATTTATTTATTTATTTATTTATTTTTTCCTTGGGAGTCTTCTGCTAGACCCTCTCACGTTATGGTGTCTTTTGCTGGTTTTGCCAGGCTTGGTAGGGTGCGACAAAAGGGCTGTCAGAGGTGATTTGTTCTTTATTTATATAATTTTTAAAAAAGATTTATTAGTTGGGGAAAAGGCTGGTTTACAGATAAATTACTTGGAGTAATAAATAAAAACTGTCCATGTAGGTGGCCAGGAGTGATGGAGAGACAGGTGTTGTGCCCAAGATTGCGAATCCGAGAAACCACCGAGGAGCCGACACCGATGCAAACACACGAGGGTTTATTTATAAGCTCGGGCTTGGGTCCAAGTGTACGCGACACAGCAGAGCAGGGACTTGGACCCCGAGGTGGGTTTCAGCTTAGTTTTAAGGACTGGTCTAGGGGACCTCCAGAAGGGGTGGAGCAATTCCTCAAGTTCTGTTTACATCTTGATATGGGGCCTTCAAGGGCATTGAGCTCTGTTCTCATTCTAATAGGGGCTTCCTGCCCTTGGCTTGGGCTCAGTTTTTATTCTAATATGGGGCTTTCTAGGACATTAAGCTGTAAGCTGTTTTCTTCCTGTAACTGAAGTAAGATAAAGTTCAGCTCTTATTCACAGACAGGGGCCTGGGATGGCTGGACTTCTGATAACACTGAACCTAAAGTGGAATGGCCTTAATTTTCTCAGCCTCCACACAGGTAAATGGCCCCATGTGACATACACGTGGTTGTGGTGGCAGTCACTTTATCTATCATCTATCTATCTATCTATCTATCTATCTATCTATCTATCTATCATCTATCATCTATCTATCTAGACTTTATTTATTTATTTATTTATTTATTTATTTATTTATTTATTTGACACAGAGAGAGAACAGAAGCAAGGGGAACAGCAGGCAGAGAGAGGGAGAAACAGGCTCTCCCTGAGCAGGAAGCAGGATGCGGGGCTCAATCCCAGGACCCTGGGATCATGACCTGAGCTGAAGGCATATGCTGCGCTGACTAAGCCTCCCAGGCGCCCCTGGCAGGCACTTTATTTTGGCCTGACCTACAATATTTCCTTGTTTCTTTTCTGTTACTGAACCCTTCTTGGCTCTTTATGTAGCAATGGGCTTAGGCACATGGATGAAATACAATTGCTCTAGGCCATCATAGCAATTTCGTTCACCCATATTAGTGAATGATCTTTAGAAAGCTTTTCCCCTACAGATGGCCACTAGGATGTCAGGGGAAGTCTGTTGGTAACTTCTAGGAAAGTTCTTCTTTCCTGAAATGAGACAGACACAAAAGTATATGTCGTTCTGTCTCTGGATCCCTTACCCAACAACACTTCTGCTCTCAGTGCTATTGTGTTTAAGACTCAGTGACTGAACACGAGACTCGTGTTCCATGACATCACTGACCTGTGATTTCTGCCTCCAGATGTCTTGTTAGATAAACAAGTTGTATTCTTATGGGTTAAGATATTATCAAGGACGTATTCTGTTACTCTCACCTAATTAATATGAGAAGCATAAATTCAGCACCAGGCTGTCAGTGTCCATGTCATGGTCATACGATGGGCAAATTCTACAGAGAGCTTCCATAACCAATCCCGCAGCATCATAAATGCTCCCCCCGTATTCCCCCCCGCCCCGTATTTTTCAACAAGAAGAAAGAGTTGTCTAGACAGACCTCTTATTGCCCACCTAAGGAAACCTCTCTCTGTCCCTCCCTATCTTACCCCTTTCTGCTATGACAAATCATTCTTCAGAGATGGTCATGGAAAACAGTCAACATAAGTTTATAAGGAAAGTACAAATATCCATCTTTTGTGACTTTAAGCTTATATCCTGACTACATTTAGAGTAATAACTACTCTTGCAACCAAAAAACTAGTAGTTGATTAGCTTTTCTAAAAACCTGTACAAACCCTTAGCCATTCCAAGACACCAGGATTTTCATAGAGGCCTGGAGCAAGCAACAAGAGCCTTTTCCCTCTCTCAGTGCTTGGTAGAGAGCAAACTCATCACGATGATTCAAACTCTCTACGTCCTGCTGCCTTCCAAGTATCTGTTCATTAGTTCATTGGATGATGATAGAACGAGCATCGGTGTCACTATTAGGAAGCATGGGCTCCAGTCATATCTTCGCCACCAGGAAGATCTGCCACCCAAGGCACCTCATGCAAGACCCTAGGAGACTTCGGTTTTACAATCTGTAAAATGTGGATTTCAGATGAGAGAATTTACAGTTCTAAAATTACATACTCAGAATCCAAAGAGACTTCATCTCAGGAAGTGAGATTTCCTAGTACAGGCCAGCCTTCATCTATTGTTGGTGGTTGCTGGAAAGCTGTGCTGAGAAGTGTGGTAGGCTGATCAGATATCCAGGATATCTGTCTCTACATAGATACCAAAGGTATCCATGACCTAATCCCTGGAACCTGTGAATATTATTTTATATGATAAGAAAGATTTTGCATATGTGATTAAGTTAAAAACCTTCAGATGGGGAGAATATCTTGAATTATCTGGGTGGGCACAAAATATAATGTATTGTTATAAGAGACAGGCAGATTTGACTACAGAGGAGAAGAGTAGGTTGGGTATGTGACCGTACTTCTGGATTCCAAGGCGGTGGAAGGGACCATAAGCCAAGGAATAGAGGGAATGCAGTTCTAGAAGCTCAAAAAAGTAAGGAAACAGATTCTCTTCTGACGCTTTGGAGGGGATGCAGCCCTGCCAACAGTTTGATTTTTGACATATGACCGGAACTATAAAAGAATAAATTTGTATCACTTTAAGTCACTGAGTTTGTGATAGTTGGTTATAGCAGCGTAAGTAAATAATTCAAGAAGGATGATAAAGTCACAGCGATCTTAGCAGAGATATAGACTAGATTATGTTTGAGACGGTCCATTCTGAATGGAAGTAAGTGACGGTGAGTGCTTTCTTGTCTCCTAGCAGCAGTTTCTGGTTTAGAAGACTATGCATCTGAATATTTAAAAACAGCTTTGTAATAAACTGGTATTTTCAGCTTTTATCTGAATATTGCCCTCCCTACGTGGATCCTTTGATATATGCTGATGGGTTGCTCTTCCGCTTTCCTCATAAATTATAGTTACAGACAATAGCAGACTGGGGGTATCCATATGAATGAATTACTTTCAACATTTGTCTTATTCAATTGGCGTTTATTGCAGTGGCTTCTAACCTATGGCACGTATCAAAATAATTTAAGAACTTCGTAAAAGTGCATGCCTGGGCCTCAACCCAATGTACCCAAACAGAAATTCTTTAAGTGTTTATTTTTATATTCTTTGCAGACATTGTAAAATACACAAAAAAGCTGAAAACAATGGATTTACTGAGCCAACTGCCATTTCAAATTATAATTTTGAAGCACTCCCCAAATATTGCTACTTTGTAACAGATTTGACACCCATGTGGTTCTATCTCTGCCATGATACCGATGTTCCTATGATGGTACATATAGGTAAGCCATGCCAAAAAAGCTCAGAAATGTTCCGTTAAAGTGCATTAAATAATGCTAACTATGAGATTTATTACTCATACTAAAATGCTGACTATTTCAGGAAATTGCCAGTCTGTCTTAGGCTGGATGGCGTCTCATCAAATTTGATGTAATCTGTTTGCTGACTGGAAAGGCAGAAAATATTGCTGTTCTATCCCACTTTATACAAACATTGAATTGAACCATCCGAAATTACTGTTTTTCTAGGTCAAAAATATTTGAATGCTGGCAATTCCATATGGTTTAACCAGCTAAATGAATTTATTAGTAAATAAACTAAAATCAAACATGCTGAATTACTCCAATGCTTTTTTTAAAAGTGAAATTTAATAAGTAGGTAAATACTAGCATAGCTTCCAGGTTATTGAAAATTACCAAACAGATAAAAGATAAATTGTTAGTTAAAATTCTGTGTATTTTTGTTTTTGTTGATTTTCCTCAACCTTCCCCAGACATGAATTTGTTTCATTGTCTACAGTAATTTTATACATGTTCACTGAACATGTGAATGTCATTATTTTATATGAATGCATAACAATCATGGATTTTATGTGTGTACTTAAAATCCTGTATTATGCACTGTAAATGTGTTAATTACATATGTTATTAAGGTTGGGGCTTGACGTAGCTGTAGCATAATAGAAATACTATTGGAACCAGAGTAAGAAGCCTTGGGTTGGAGTCCACATTTGCTACTTGCTTTCAGTTCCTCATCTGCAAAATGGGGTAAATATTTATACTTACCATGTAGAATTGCTATGAGGCTAAAATGAGATAATGTATATGTAAGTTATTGTAAATCATAAAGAGCTGTAAGGTATCACGGTGTATATGAAATAAGTGCAGGCTGAGGATTCATCATTCTGTGTCAACAGAATAGTTGAAGAATAATAAATGAAGGTAAAAACAGTTTTAACTGTTTCTAGGATACTAACAGGGTGCACTTTTTATTATTAAAAATAGTTCTTAAATATTTTCTTTTTTTATTTGACAGAAAAGGAGAGAGCACACAAGCAGGGGGAGGGGCAGGAAGCGGTGGAGAGAGAAGCTGACTCCTCAGTGAGCAGGGAGCTCTATGTGGGGCTCGATCCCAGGACTATGAGACCATGAACTGAGCTGAAGGTGGACGCTTAACTGACTGAGCCACCCAGATGCCCCTGGATGCATTTTTTTGTTGACAAACAGAACTGGTGTATGCATTGATTAAAAAAAATTTTTTTTTGATTCTCTCCTAAAGCATAGCTAGCTAATAAGTATGAGTGATTTATGTGAAAAAAACAGAAGTTTATTAACAAAATAAATGGGAAGGTAAAAAATAATGAGTCTAACAAACACATTTCAAAAAGAATAGGTGCTTTTTAACTCAAATAATTTTTTCTTAAGTTTTATTTTAAGTAATCTTTACACCCAAGATGGGACACAAACCTGTAACCCCAAGATCAAAAGTCA
The DNA here is from genome assembly GCF_053574225.1 of Canis aureus. Lineage (NCBI taxonomy): Eukaryota > Metazoa > Chordata > Mammalia > Carnivora > Canidae > Canis > Canis aureus. The sequence goes on from NC_135631.1 coordinate 25,029,498, forward strand.
CATGCTCTACTGACTGAGCCAGCCAGTCACCCCTCAGAGGATTATTTAAATCTTCACTTTTTACTTTAACCCCAACTTCGTTGTTTTGGGAAGTATTTATTTCATTCAAGCATTCTTATAAGGATGTTTTGTTGTGGTTGTTTGTAAATGAACTGATGAATCAGAGGATGCTAGGAGGTAACACAAACTGATACTGTGGCTCCCATGTCAAGGATCTCTCCACTGCATAATTACTATTACCTTATTTTAATTACATTACACTTTAAGGTCATTTTAATGTTGTTACACATTATTTCATGAGTGTAATTAGTGAAATGGAAAGTGATAAACTTACCTATTTTTACTTTATTTACTTCTGCATTATTTTATTCATTAACATTTCTCCTTTCAGAGAGGAACAGATAAGGGAATAGATCTTTTCATTATCTGGAAATAGAACAACCCAGAGAACTCTGAGAATGCTTTGAGAATACCAGAACAGTGGGAGGGCTCTTGAGGAGTCTTGGAGAAGAGGGCATTTGGGCTGAGCCTTGAATAATGAGTAGATTTACCCATGGAAGAGCAAATGTGTGATTGGGGGGGTGGACCTGTGACGGATGGAATGACGGTAAGAGGATGACACAAAGATGTGCAAGGATGAGGAAGCAGCATGGACAAAGTCATGAAGGTATGAAGCACCACGGGATATGGAATTAAAATGATTACCAGTTTAGTATTTCTATTTTTTTTTTTTCAGTTTAGTATTTTTAGAGTATAGAACTCTAGGAGGAGGAAGGCAAAGATCCTTTCTAGTAAGGGATCATCCTACGGCTGGATAACCAGGTCATCAGGGTCTTGCCCGTACCTTGCTCATTACATGCCTGTTTTCTGATTTGATAAGTTTCAGTGGCAGCTGTCATCACACAAGGCAGCTGTCTTATGGAGAGCCTCTATCATACATTCTCGATTTCCCCTTCCAACCAAAGCAACTGCTACACCACACAACTGGCTGATGAATATATGGATAACATTATTTTTCTGTTCAAAACTATCAGGGATTCTGGTGTCCCACTCAAGAAGGCATGAGCTTCACCCAAGGATCACTCGGTGAAAAGTGTTGCTCAGCTGAGCAGTTACAACTAGGGACAATATCAAATCCATAAAAAAGTGTTCTATAAATAATAGGAGTTGGGGTGGTTGTATTTATTTTGATAACCGATTCTCCTTCCCACAGACCTAGGCTTTGTCACTTCCACTAAATTCCTATCACTCGAATTCATATGTGCTGACCTATAGGTTGGGCACACTGAAAAAGAGATAACAGTATTATTACATGTGCTATAGTGTGCTAAGACCGGATTCTAAGGACCAGGATATATTACAAACTTATTCGAACCAAAGAGATGTATCTAACTTCAGACCAGCATAAGAGTTAACACATTTATCAGTATTTCTAAATTTTTATGGGCTTATAGACCTTTTTAAAGAGTTAGAATTTTATTATTTTTATTTTTTAAAAAATTTTATTTATTTATTCATGAAAGACACAGAGAGAGAGGCAGAGACACAGGCAGAGGGAGAAGCAAGCTCCATTCAGGGAGCACGACGTGGAACTCGATCCCGGGACTCCAGGATCACGTCCTGAGTGGAAGGCAGATGCTCAACCACCGAGCCACCCAGGCATCCCAAGACTTAGAATTTTAGAAGTAGAAGTTTGAAAAGAATCTTTTTTTTTTCTTTAGTTTGAAAAGAATCTAAACATAAATTTGATATTTCATTATATTTTTTATTCTAGAATATCTTTTTTTAAAAGATGGCTCATTAAATATTGCTTAGGTAAATAGGATAATGATAAAATACATATGTAAGATAGAATAATTCAGCAAACACTTTTTTAGCATCTAGTTTATGAAACAGAACTTTGTCATTACCTTTAAAACTTCAATGAGTCCCTGAGTTTTGTGGATAACATTTTCCTTTTGTTAAAATTTTATCATACGTTTATCTCTAAATAAGTGTAAAAAAATCTAACTTTATCCACTGATTGGCAAAGCTAGTTCTGTCAAAATTCAGGTGTTTATTCATGTGTGGGAAGGTGGGATGGGTGGTCTTGACTCTCTGTTGTGCACTATCGGTCAGTTTTTCTTTCCCTATTCTGTTTTCACAGTTTTAGTTATCGTAGCTTTAGAAGTTTTATATAAATTCTTGATACTTTAGTATTTTTTTACTTTTTTTTTTTTGGTTTTTTTCCTCTGCATCCAGGTAGGATGTCTCAGTTTTGCCTTCCATTTTATTGAATCCACATTTAAAGCTCTCAGTTCTGTTTTTATTTAGGAGCCAATACGTCCTTTGATTCACTGTTGAAATTCTAGTTTTCTTGCATTTTTTTTTTCGGTCTCGTCTTGCCATCTTATTCCGTGTTTTCTTTGTAAGGAGAAATGGCTTCCATGACATTATGATCACAAATACCTACTAAGAAAAACAACGAATGGTTTTAATGCAGAGTATAAAGACATCATTCCTCCCCACAAACAAGTGGCTGTATCATATTGAGAATGCCCTGCCAGACGTCTGCTAATATGAGGTTCTGATTCCAGTATTAAATCCTTATTCGGGTTCTGTACTCCTAATAAGGAATCTTTGGGGTGATATATCAAATAGGCTGTAAAACAAAACACCCCCAAATTTTTAGTGGCTTGAAACAACAATATTTATTAAGCTTGCTGTTGTACAGGTCAGACACTTGAGCTGGGCTCAAGGTGGGTACTTTTCTTGCCTGGCTGAGCTCAATCATTAGCTTTCAGTTAGTGCCAGGTCAGTCAGGGGCCAGCTGGTCTAGCACAGTCCTACAGGGGGGACAGCTCATCTCCGCCGCACTTGGTCTCCTACCACCCTCCGGCTTGCTTGGGCTTGTTCACATGGCTGCAACTGGTTTCCAGGAGACAAGAGACGTGGGTAAGGGCTTGAGTCTAAGTCTTGGAACTGGCACAGCATTGCTTCCACCGCATAGCAAGGATCAGGGCAAGTCACAGGGCCAGCTGAGGTTCAAGGGGAAGGCAAGGAGATGCCACCTTTTCATGGCAGGAAGGCAAAGTCACATTGAAAGGGCGCAGATAACACAGATGAGTCAGGGACTGAGGCCAGTTCTTGCATTCCGTCGCAGGCAACATTCCATTTCTTGGGTATTGATATGGCTTTTGAACAAGCTCCATGTCGTGCTTTATTTCTCTCTGTTTATTGTGAAGCCAGGAAGGGACTGGGCACAGCTAAGGGACCTATCCTAAAAGAGTGTTTAAATTGCCCTTCTCCCCACGCACTGCCTGGTTGGACCTAAGTTTCTTCACAATATTCTTCCCTTGAGAAGCTTCATTTCCTTGTCCTGTGGATTTTTTTCTTATGTTTTTACCAGTATTTTGTTCAGAAGTTGAGAAAGCCTATATCAGGGATGGGTAGCCACTTGAAACTGGAAGACTTAGCTTGATACTAGATTGTTATTCCTTATTTCAGGTTATAGGTTATATTCATTTATTTTCACGATGACCACCATGATTGTTTGTTTTTAAGATTTTATTATTTGAGAGAGAGAGAGAGAGAGAGAGAGAGAGAAAGAGTGCAAGCAGGGGGAGGCACAGAGGGAGAATCAGATTCCCCGCTGAGCAGAGAGCAGGGCAGGGCTGGATCTCATGACCCCAGCATCATGACCTGAGCCAAAGGCAGGCCTTTAACCACCTGTGCCACCCAGGTGCCACCCCACAATACCATGTTTTGACTATTACTGGCTGGAACTTAATTTCCTGATGAGTTCCCTGACATGCAAAACCAGGATTTCTTGAGTTCAATTTCTTACAAGATAATTCATCTTTGTCCCATGCTCCTTGCTACCTGCGCTGAGACCTGGTATTGTGTCTGAGCTGGCAATGTTTGAATTGGTTCTTGTTTACCCTTTTGAACCTACATCAATCAGGCTGTCAGGACGGACACCCGCATTTACATAACTAATGGCAATCCTGCTTGGTGTCATTTCCGTTTGCGCTGTGACTAGAGATCTCATTTACACTCTGGTGACCTTCCAAATTTCACTTCTGTTAATTTGATCTGTAGGTCCTTCAAGTTCAAACTTCAAGATTCCTGCCTATTCAGAGAAATGCTGTCAAGACTCTTGTCCGTGCCAGTTTTTGCTGATTTTTTTTTTTTGCTTTTATTTATTACCCTGGCTTTTAATTTACTATCTTATTGATGTAACAAATTTTGCTCTGATATGTTAGCATGCTTTTGGCCTCCCTCCTTTTTACCATGGAAGCGAGGCAACCTCGTGCTGTTCGTATCAGACTATGCTGCTGTCTTTCCCCAGAGGGTGCGGTGCCCACACTGAGCCACCAAATTGTCTGTTTTGATGGAACTGATTAATCATTCAAGGTAGATTTCCATTCCATTCCTTTTTTTTTTTTGTGAAATGAATAGGTTTTGCTTATTTTTAAAAAAGTCAATTAATTGAATTAACGTGTTGACTGGGTTGATTGAAAATTCTATCTTTGGTTCGAGGGTTTTAAAAGTCTGGTTCCCTATTTTATCAATAATAATTAGAAAAGCCTCAGTTACAGTCCTTATGAGGACCAAGGTGGGTTTTATTTACCATATCAGAGTTCATTGCTTTCTCTAATATGCATTCTTATACCCTCATGAAATGTGCCTGTTGTATAATACCTGCCGTTGAGCAAGGACTCGGAGTCTGGCTCCTCTAATTCTGTCGACTGCTGCCTGGGTGCCCAGTTTCAGTTGCTTCGTCAGTGTAAGGTAAGGAATAGGCACCCATGCACAGCACCATAGGGGATGCAATATGTAGAGTGCTGAGAACTGTATCTAGTAGAGAAGAACCCGCAAGTTCTGTCTACTTTTCCCATTTTAATCCTGTCAATGTTATAAAATATATTGAAACTCAGGAAAAGATGTCCATTTTGACTTCACCAAGAATTATGTCTCTCTGGGATTCTTCAGCATCCCCTCGGTCGGTCCCGCTTTGGTCCAGGCTTCTGAGTTTCACTCTTCTGGCCTGTTTTGGGTTTTGCCCCTGGTGGCAGAAACATCCTGGAAACCCCTGATGTTTTGAAAATGTGAGCAGCAAGGTTTGTAGCAAGGGCATGGGAAGGTGAAAACAACTGCCTGTGCAGGTGGACGTGCCAGGCTCTGGGCTTTGCTATGGGGATTGCAGCCTTCCCACCTTCTACATCAGAGGAAAGAGTGTTTCCACTCCTGTTAATACAACCTATAAACTCAGGATCACTCAGAGAAGACTGCTTGCAGCGTCCTTAAATGCCAAAACAAAAATCATGATTTCTTGGGGGAAAGTTACCAGGAAATTAATGAAGGAATAGATAAAAATCTCTAGTTTTGATTGCATTATTACAGCCTGTATTTCCTGGCAAGCACACCTTATTCAGAGGAGTATGGGGCAATGGAAGTAACACAAAATCTAACACGTAAGGTAAAGTAGACCACGCTAGCTGCCACTTAGGACACTTGGATAAGCTACTTCTCTTCTTTAGTTTTTATATCTGGAAAATTAGGGTGCTGATTTATCATCTCTAAATTGTCTTACCACTCTGACATTTCTTGATTCTTTTCTAAAGCATAAGAATGTGTTTGTTACCACAGGCGGTATCTCTGGAAAGGCTTTAGAATAATTGTGGAACCCATTCAGCATCACTGTTGGCAGAAATCTTGATGAGTATGATTTAGCGGGCTTCCCAGAGCTGCTGCATATGATGTTGAGCCAAATTCCTGGGGCATCTGAACTACTGCCTGGCAGTAAGTTAGGCCTTCTTCCAGAACTGCTAAGTGGTACCTTTGTGACCTGACTGTGTTAATCATGAGTTGGGCACTTTGGGAGGTATATTAGCTCATTGATACCTCTGGATCAAGCCCAGGTTTACGTTGGGGGAATAAATGGACATGGCAAAGAAATATATTCTTCCTTTCCTAACAAGTATATGAATCACAGTCTGGCACATAAGCGTGGGGGAATCAAGATCAAACATAAACATATAATTTATACATGAAGAATTTTAAGCACATGACTAGACAATGCGGTAGACATTAGGACACCTCCATGTCAGCGGTGTGCCGAAGGAGTTAGATATTAAGCCCTACTCTGTGGGATATAAACCTAAATAACCTGACATTTACCTTCTGCATGTCCTCTAAAAATAATTTCCTTTTCATTAGCGTGAGAGTGACCTAGAATTTCTCTCCAGATCCAAGAAGACAGGTCTTTTTCATATGGAGATGGAGCTTCTAATAATGCTTCTAATAATGCTTATTTAATTAAAAAGACAGAGGGCAACTACTTAAGAAGTGCCTGACCGTTTTAAATGGAGGAATTTACACTACAAATATGTAGAGGAAAATTGCCTTCATCTAAATTGCTCCATGGCTACCACCCTCCCAATACAGCATGTACATTCTTTCACACACACAGACACACACACACACACACACACACGCACACACACAGGTGCGTTCAAACACGGATGAACACACATGCATATGCATGCGCATGCACACGCATGTCCACAAACTTGCTTACTTTGCATTAATTTGCATTCTAGTATAGCAGCCAAAGCTTAGGCTTTGGAGGTGGCCAGACTTAACTTGAAGCTTTATGATTTTGATTTGGTTAGTCTCTTGATAATTCCAGAATATCAATAGTATTTGCCTGATAGAGTTGCTGGAGTACTATCTAAGATAACACATTGTAGTAGTCAGGGCTCTCCAGAGAAGCAGAACCAGCAGGATGTGTTTGTGTGGAGAGAGGGAAAGAGAGACATGTTAAGGAATTGGCTCATGTGATTATGGAGGCTTGGTTGGCAAAAACAAAATCTGCAGGGTAGGCTGACAGGCTGGAGACCTAGGGAAGAGAGCAGTTTGCTGTCAGAATTCGTTCTTGCTCAGGGGAGGTCAATCGTGGTTCTCTTGTCTTCAACTAATTAGGTGAGTCCCACTTGCACTGTGGAGACTAATCCATTTTACCTGAAGTCTACTCATTTAAATGTTAAATATCATCTAAAAAATGCCTTCATATCCAGAATAACGCTCGACCAAATATTCTGGGCACCGTGGCCCAGTCAAGTTGGCACAGAAATTAACCATCACCCACATACAAAAATCTGTGTAGCAGTGTACCTGACACATAATAAATACTTAATAACTAGTATTAGTCATTATTATTTTAGAGACTCACAAAAGAGCTTCACTTGACAGTAATCTTATCTCAGACTCTACTACTAAAAGTCTACTAAAAGAATCAGAACCTAACAATGTAACTTTAATTAAAATTGTAAACTCCTTGAGTTCACAGATTAGAGTCTGCAGTAATTCAGACTTGCACATAATGGTCCTGTAGAGTTGTAGCCGACCGACCAGGATAAATGGGAGTTTGGGGTTCCCTTACTGCCTTTCTGCTACTAATTACTCTCTTTAAATGTTTGCAGACAGAATTTGATGTTAGTCCTCTCTTTCACTTGACACATCACTCAGTTCTCCAAACAGGTTAGAAGACTCTTCAAAAACAAACAAACAAAAAGATTATATTCACTCAAAAACATCAGAGTAAGGTAATTGGATAAAGGAATGATTAAGTCTTAACACTTTTGGAAATTACCTTGATTTTTTGTAGATAATTATACCTCTGTATATCTCACTTAAATTGAATCAGACCAACAACAGCAAGAACAACTGTTGAAAATTGCTAATCTGGTAAGTTGGGCTTTTGGAAAGCAATATTGAGTAACTTGTCCAGCTAATTAAATTACTTAAGGAGGCATCTATTTCTAAGGCACCTGCTGAAAAGAGTTCATGATGGAAAGGCTTAATCCTGGGCTCCTCACATCAATATACAGTGCTCCATGTTATCAGCTATTTGATAAAGTTGATGAAAGTGACTATTTTTAAAAAAAAAAATATGTCAGCACACAGCTCATACCATCCCAGTATCTTCTCATCAGTGTCTACACATTCACATTAGCAAATCAATTTAACATTTTATCTGTACTTTCAGCATGGCAAGATCTAAATCACATAAACAAAAATGATCAGAACACTTTCGTGCAAATAAAGTCTTTGTTGATGTATATACTTGATATAAAAGGAAAAAAATATTGTTGAATGGTACATATTTTGTAAATGATGAATTCCATATGTAGATGTCTTCAGTGTGAGTAAGCAATTCTGAGATTAAATTTATCCCTTGAATAGAACGAAAAGACGAATTAGGACTTGGGTAATGAATAGCCACAGCAAATGGCAGGATAACCACAGAAATACTCTATTTTGCATGCAGGACAGATTCTTAATTGTAGCACCCCTAGGTCTTTTGGAAAGATGTAGAAGTATGGGGCATTGCTGCATCCTATTCAGGCTGCCCATTTGCATGATCTTCATAGGCAGATCTTCCTGATAGTAGATCTTACTCACGGAAGAATCTGCCTAGGGAATAATGATGAAGGTCGCATGTGATCAAGGAATGGGGCAAGCAATGGTGCTATGCTGCAAGGTATGGAGTGAACCAGAAGACAAACTTAACTTTATGTGTGGGGCAAAAAGTTGGTGTGATTAGCTCATAATTTTATCTGATAGGAAGGATTCCACCAAATAAGAGAAAATAATTTCCTTGAACATTAAGAGTGAGGGAAATAATGGTCAGGATGGCTAGGTAGCATTGCATAGAATGATTTGAAGAGGTTGAAGTGTTTTGCACATGAAGTATTTTGGGTGCTAGTATGAAAATTGGTAGGTTTCAAGAGTTACATGTACAGTGTCAGAGCAGACACAATAGGAACCTAATCTTATTTAATTTATACTTAGAACTTTAAGGGCCATCAGAACTTAGTTGCATATTTTTTATCAGCATATAGTTCAGAGACACATTGGATTGTTTATGGGTTCTCTAATTCAGATATAGATGAATTAATAAGTCCATTTGACTTTGTTTTTTCTTCAAGATTTTATTTATTCATTTGAGAGAGAGAGAGAGAGAGAAGGCACAAGCAGAGGGAGAGGCAGGTAGAGGGAGAAGCAGATTTCCTGTGGAGCAGAGATCCCAATGTGGGGCTCAATCTCAGGACCTTGGGATCATAACATGAGCCAAAAGCAGATGCTTAACCAATTGGGCCATGCAGGTGCCCCTCCATTTGACTTTTTAACAAATAAAAAATAGCATTTTTGTTTATGCTTTAAGACTTATGAGAACAATTATACATTTAAGAGTAATAGTTTTCTGAAAATAAATGAATTTTCAGAAAATAAAGGTTTGTTTTAAAACTCTTTGAGTTTAACTCTATAGCTTTTTAGCTATAGAGTTGTTAGACAGTTGTAACAGATTTATCAAATAAAGAATCCAAAATTTATGTTTTGGTGGTGCTCAGGTGGCTCAGTCAGGTAAGCATCTGACTTGATTTTGGCTTAAGTCATGTTGTTAGGGTTATGAGATAGAGCCCCACACCAGGCTCTGTGCTCAGTGGGGAGTCTGTTTGAGATTCTTTCCCTATGCCCCTCCCCTTGCTCACGTGTGGCACATGCTCTCTCTCTCAAGTAAATAAGAAATTCTTTAATAAGTTTATGTTTTGAATGTATTTGAAAGTATGACAGATACCATAATTCATCATTTTCAATATATAGTTTCACATATATGTGAAAGTATGTAGCTTCATATCTATGAATATATATTTTACTTACATGAAATGTAAATATAATTATATTTATATAAACACATTTATATATTCTCATATGAGTATAAATATATATGATACATATGTTTTAATATGTAGTTTCATAAATATATATATTGCAATATGCCATTTCATTATATATTTTAGGAAACTTTTCAGGACTTGTAGTTTTTTGACACTTGCTTTGATTCATTGCCTGGGTTTTCTTCTTTGGGAAACCACTTATACATATGTTAAGTCTTCTCTTTCCTCTTATCATATTTTATATTTTCCTCAAATTGATTTTTTAAGAAAATTGATATTTTAGAATTATTGTGTATTTTTACTTTTTTTTAAGATTGATCAGCTATTATTTCCCTTCAATCGTGTGTGTGTGTGTGTGTGTGTGTGTGTGTGTGTGTTTTCTCTTATATCCCCTTTGGTTTAGCCTTCATTTGTGCCCTGGATTTTTTTTTTTAATATATGTTTTTTAAAACCCACTTATGCATTTCCTGTTTATAATTTATATGTTTTTTATATGTTATATTGTTTTTCTTTATATATTTTTCTATATTGGAAATACTGGGTTGTACTTCTCATTAGTTTCCAGGCAGATCTTGCTGGCATGATTAATTATAGTGATGATATTTTATTCATTATTCTCTTTGTTATGATTTTTTCTATGGAATTTAACAGCAATGTTTTCGTTGATGATTTTTTAAATAAAATTTGTTTTCCTAACTTTTTTAGAAGAGAAAAATCAGGTCATAAGAGCTGTTTTTAACATCCTGTTCTATAAGTACCTTTCTTCTGTTATTTTGTGAAGTATTATTATTATTATTTTTAAAGAGTCTATTTATTTATTCATGAGAGACACAGAGAGAGAGACAGAGACACAGGCAGAGGGAGAAGCAGTCTCCATGCTGGGACCCTGATGTGGGACTCGATCCCCGGACTCCAGGATCACGCCCTGAGCCAAAGGCAAACGCTCAACCACTGAGCCACCCAGGTGTGTCCCTATTTTGTGAATTCTTATACCATGTTCTTATACTTGCTTTTCCCCACTCTAATTTTTATCTGGACAGTCTATTTTCTTTAATACCTACATTTTTTCCAATTTCCCTTTTTTTTTTTAAAAGATTTTATATATTTATTCATGAGAAACACAGAGAAAGGTAGAGACATAGGCAGAGGGAGAAGTAGGCTCTATTCTCAGAGACTTGCACAGACCAGATCACAGTGAGCACTTAGAATATATTGAATAAATTAATAGAACTAGTTATTACTTTTGTGATTTGTATTCTCTTGTGTAATACTAACAATAATAGCTAACATTTGTTAAGTACACATTAGGTTGCTAGAGCTGTCCTTAGCACTTTGTGTATATTGTCCTGAATTGGGACTCGATCTCGGGACCCCAGGATCATGACCTGAGCCAGAGGCAGACACTCAACCACTGAACCACCCAGGCGCCCCTGATTTTTTAAATTTCAAATCAATTTCTGGAAGTTTCTCCTTGGCTGCTGTTTGCCCTGGGGTTTTTGGCAGATAGTTTAGGAAGGGCATAAGTTCTAGATTGCTTCAGTCCTTTAGACTTTACCACTGACTCCATCCAGTCACCTATGAAATGTGTAAAACCCCTCTGTAGTTTAAAGGTATGGCCCACTATTGAGAATCTGTTGACAATTTTAAGGTTTTCTTGTTCTCTGGTTCATCATTTGCTTCCCTTTGTTTCTTCCCATAATGGATTCTGATACCATTCGAGTTGGTGGTGATTTTCACCTCCTCATATTGAGTCATGGGGCTATTTTGCCCCTTAGTTTTGATAATATTTTTTCTGTGGGTTTTTGGTTTTGTTTCATAGTTGCTCTGATTTTATGATGAGATTCAAGGAGATCAAAAAACTATACCACCATTGCTATCGTCTCAACATTTTTAAAAAATATTTTATTTATTTATTCATGAGAGACACACAGAGAGAGGCAGAGGGAGCAACAGGCTCCCTTTGGGGAACCTGATGTGGGACTCGTTTCCAGGATCCTGGGATCATGACCTGAGCATAAGACGTATGCTCAACCACTGAGCCACGCAGGTGCCCCACTATTTTCTCAACATAAAGTGTTTTATCCATATCTTGTACAAATAGTGCTCCATAGAACACACAATGGAAAATATTAATTTAAGTTAGTTACTTCAAATTTATTTCTCAAAGTGGTATCTTTCAAAGCTCTTTATTTTCTTGGAGTATACTTCCCCAACTACCCTAATTGCTCTTTGTGATTTTGGAGGTCTTTTATACTATAGAATTAAAAAAAAATGTATATTTGGGTCTGGGTTCTATTCTAGGAAATGTATGACCATGGGCCACCATTTGAGCTTTACCTCATAGGGTAATAAAATGAGATAATTTCTCTAAAGTTCTGTCACAAGTTGTGGAACATACTAGCTATTCAACATGTTTTATATTGTCTCCTCTATGTCATAAACTTCCTTTGAATATTACTATGATTTCCTCATTCCTGAGTTAGATTGGATGTCCTGTAGGGGCAGATAATGTATCTATCTCCATTGCTGTATTCTCAGAGATTTGCATAGACCAGATCACAGTGAGCACTCAGAATATATTGAACAAATTAATAGAACTAGTTATTACTTTTGTGATTTGTATTCTCTTGTGTAATACAATAATAGCTAACATTGGTAAGTGTATATTAGGTTGCTAGAGCTGTCCTTAGCACGTCATGTATATTGTCTTATTTCAATGTCACAATAGTCCCACCACGTAGGTACTCTGATATCTTCCCTAGACAGATGAGGCACAGAGATGTTGAGAAACTCATCTATGTTAATGAACTGCTTGAGCAGATGGACAACTTAGATATTTAACTCTTTAGAGGTAAAGTGTGTGTTTTATTACATTTTATATATGTAGTATCTTACTTAGGTTATGCCTGAGTGCTTTGTGCATAAATGAATAGATGGACAAATAAATGGAAATATAGTTCCATTGCAATACACTATGTTGACTACATATTAATGAATTTGAATAAATGCATCAGATGATGATTTTATCAATGATATTGGTGAATAGCTAGAACTTTTACCTGGAGGTTATAATGTGATGCAAATTTGAAATAACTGGTAAATTGAGCAGATACTAAACCACTTTTAAAATTGCAATATTGAAAATTGCATAGTCTTTATTATGAATTACTAAGCCCCACCTCATTAAAACTACTAAAGTATGGTAATGATAATTAGAATCATATCCTGCCTTTCTCTGCTGTTTTGTACTCTGTATTGTTCAAAAGAGCAGAAAGCATACAGTAAGATGAATGGCATAACACAGTGGTAATCTTATATAGGAAACAATGTACAATTAGCTAAAAATTGTATAACGTGGTGCTAAATGGGGCATAGCTGAATACACTGTGCAAGTATTTAATGTGAAAAAAAATTATTATGTGGAAATTGTGGGCATTAAAAGCTAATATTTCTATTTTAAAAATTTCTTCTCCTTTTTCTACTCCCAGTGAACTAGATGTCAGCCAAATAGAGGTATTGAGAGGAACAAAAAGGGGTAGGGCAGGTTTGTGCATAAGATTTAATGATAGACAAAAGTGCATTTAAATTTCCTTTTAAATTTCCTTTGTGGCTTATGTTCTCAGTGCTTTCAAAGTAAAACAAGTGACAGATTTGTGGGGGTTGGAGAGATAGTTGGAATTTAATGTTCGAGAGAAAATAAAAAATATTCAATGAATAATCAACCTGCCAAATATAAGCCTTGGGACTTGAGTTGTACAGTAGTGCATGTAATTTTTCTATAGTATTATTTGTCTATTTCTCACAGATCAAATCTGCCCTATATCCCTAAACTCATTAGGTAGAAGTCAGATCTTTAAAAAAAAAAAAAAAAACAGGATTTATTTATTTATTTCTAAAGATTTTATTTATGAAAGAGAGAGAGAGCATGAGCACGAGGAGGGGCAGAGGGAAAGGGAGAAGCAAGCTTCCTGCTGAGCCAGGAGCCCAATGTCGGCCTCAATCCAGGATCCTGGGATCATGACGTGAGCCAAAAGCAGATGCTTAACCGACTGAGCCACCCACGTGCACCCAGAATTTAAGAATAATAAATTAAAATAAAATTTCACTCATTTGCCTGCATAGTCTCTTTAAATAACCCATGCTAATTTCTCCATGGTATAATGGATATTTATTATTGCCTCCCAAGCATCCATTCTTCCCTGTTTATCCCACCAAGAGGACAACAGTTTTCCTTTTAGGTATTCCCCTTTCTTCATCAACTAATTTGTTTAGGTAGAATTAACCCCACCCCAGTTCCAAGTGTTGGCACTAATTAGCATATACAGTTTGATGTGCTCCCTCCTTTTAATCTAGCCCATTGTTATATACTGATCAGAGCCAATGAGTTGTGAGATGTTGAGTCTTCTGAGTAAGAGGAGCTCTCTTTCTTCTCCTGGATACTATGGGGTTAGGATTTGAGATCAGAGACTACTATAGTTATTTTTCTACCATGAAGCAAGAGGGTGAGTAGCTTTGTGGATGCTGGTTTGGTTGAAGGGGAAGTTTAGGATGAAGCCAAAGCCCTCAGAAAGCAGGATAGAGAATCAGAGAGTAACCAGACTCCTGACTGATATAATTAGAGCAACTGAATTTTTGAGCCAATACATTCTCTTTTGTTTTCTAGCCAATTTGAGTTGAGACTTTAATTTGCAGTAGAGTCCTTTGTGATGGTTATGGGCAATCTGAAGGAACGTCATATACAATGTGCAGGAAGCCACTGCACAGGGAGAGTCAACCTAAGCGGAGATCATATGTTAGGTGAAAACCATTTTTATATTTTAAGTTCTGATTGGTTAACTCACAAGTATGTAAGTTGGAGTAGCATGGTGTGCCATCACGTTATAGAAGGAAACCCTACTGGTATATTCTGACATTATGTAATGTAATAACATATTGCCTTAGTTTGCAGAACGTTCTTTCCTTTGCTTGAGTAAAGACACATTTTGTGAGTGGTCATGCTTCTATGTAATGACCTGTGTACGTTTCCACCTGATGAGTCTCTTTGGAATACATGGGATATGAAAAATAGGATTTCTGGCTAATGAGTTTTTAGTTGGTTAAGAAAGTTTGGATGCAAGTAAAAGAAACCAAACTCAAAATAGATTTATTATCTTTTATAACAAACTAGATGATTCCAGAGTTGATTTATTCATTGCTTGATTATAAGATCAGGGACCCAGGTTCTTTTTATTTTTTCTTTTCTGCCAACTTTAACAATATTGATTTGTTTTTTTAGGTTAGCTTCTTTCATGGCCCTAAGAGGGCTTATGGCAATTCCAAATATCTTGTGCAGATTAACTTCATCCAGAGATAAGAATAGAAGTCTCTCTTTCTCCATCTCTACTTAAAAGTAGCCTATAGCTTCCCGACAGAATCATATTCTACTATCTGCCATCTACAATAGCATAGTTTAGAATGCTATCACATACCTATTTCTAAGCCAATCGGTGGGAAGGGAAGGTAATTTATCTTGATTGGCATAGACATGTGGACATGCCCTCCCGAAGCCTGGGAGAAACTTCTGATCAGGGGCTCTATAGAAGACAATTGCACTTAAAGAACAAGTTCTTCCTGCAAAGAACAAGGGAAGGTAGAGATAATAGATTGGTTTTTATCAGAGGGTTTTGGCCTACTTGGTAGAGATCATCTGAATCTAATTTCTCTCTGATCCTGCTGCAACAGCCTCAGTTCAATTTCTTTTGATAAATGCCTATCAGTTGCTGCTGAAATTGAAAAGAGGAAGCATGCATCTTGTGACAGTTTTGTTAATGCACTTGTATTGCCCCACAGCACACAGGAGTATGATCCTTCCAGATCCTGTATCGCTTTAATCCAATCAAATTCTCACTTGCCCCTTTTGCCTGGATTGACTGTAATGACGGAAGAGGCTTGGCTAGATTAATGGTCATAAATCAATTAATTAGCAGATTCTATTTTGCGATTGACCCAAATAATTTCCTCATACTCTCCACCCTTCTCTAATACATGGGACAGTTATTTAAATATATTGACTTAACTTTTTTTTCCCCTTAATCACTGTACCTCCTTTGCTAGGTAGAGTTTATAATGAGATATTTCTTAGAAAGTTGTCCAAGTTGCTTAGGAAAGACTATGCTAACATTTTCAAAATACTGGACAAGAATATATCTAAATAAAATGATTCAATTCTATTATACATATTGATATTTCTTGTCCTTGATGGGAAAAATGGCAATGTTCCCCAAGGTAATTTTAAGTGGATGAAATTACAAACTAAAAACCTTATTAAATATATACCTGTCCTTGGCATCCTTATGGCTATCATATATTGTAGCAGATATATTTTTCAAATAAATGTAGTTAAGATCAGATTTTCATCAATATATATATGCACCTAAAACAAGATTGACTTGGCATTCTAGCCGCAGATTCTGCTGATGTATCCAGAATAATTATGTCTGCTTGTTTATACAAGGTTTAAATTTGATTAGAAAGTTCCTGATGCTCCTCTTTCATTTGTGCTGGGTCATATCCCAGATTCTTTCAGAGCAGTAGTATATAAATGGCAGTGAGCTGGCTTATTTAATCCACCAGTTAGGCTTGCTGATTCTGGAGGGTCTAGGCATATTGCTATAGGCTCAATGTTTTTGTCTTTCCAAAGTTCATAAGATGAGACCGAATCTGCAGTGTGATAATATTTTCAGGTGGGGCCTGTAGGAGGTGAGCAGGTCATGAGGGTGGAGCCTTCATAATAGGATCAGTGCCCTTATAAATGAGGTGCTAGCACGCTCCCTCACTCCTCCCACCCTGTGAGGAAGCCGTGAGAAGACAGCATCTTTGAACCTGGAAGAGAGACCTCACTAGGCCACTACTGTGCTGCACCTTGGGATGCTCAGCCTCCAGAACTGTGAGAACTAAATGTTTGTTCCTTAAGGCACCCCGTCTTTAGCATTTTTATTATAGAGGCTTGAGCAGACTAAGCCCCTTCTCCTGAACAACTCATCAGTTCATAGAACTGGGGACTACCTGTTGCTTATAGAAACTGGCCAAGGCAGGGAATGTCTGTGCATTAATAGGGTTTACTACTGCATTTTGAGTCTTCTTCCCCCTTTTTAGTGACCCTGAGTGCCTGTATTTACCCTTTTTAGAATCCCACTATCTAAAGTAATTCTTCCCAAACTTTAATGTGTCTATGAATCTCTTGGAGATCTTATTACAACAACAATTCTAATTCAGTGGGTCTGAGGGTGTCCTGAAAGTGTGTTTCTAGCAGGTACCCAGTGATGCTGGTTATGCTATTCCACGCACCACACTTTGGGTGGTAAGATCCAGCATCTCCTTACCCCGCCTTTTTCATTTAGTCTCCCAGGCTCCATTCTCACTCCATCAGAATCTTGCTAAATGCCTAGTTGTTATTTAGGCATTCGGGGTGGGACTGTGCTTCAGTTCAATTAATGCTTTGAATCCTAGAAATTTCCCTTAGGTGTATTTGTTAATCATTTATGATCTAGTTAGATACAGAGACTTCTATGTTTAACCCACTAAAGAGTTGTTACTTAAGATCTGTTCATGCTCTGCTATTTACTCTTGTCCCCAAAGAGGAATAATTTGAGCAATGCTACAAGGGGAAGAAAGGATATTATAAATGGGTATAGATACAGTGTTGTAGTAACGTTTATTCCTATCTCCACATTATAATCCTCCAGTGAACTCAAAAAATAGAGCTGATAGATAAAATACAGGATAAATTTGAATTTCAGATAAATAACGTTGGGTTTTCAGTATTAGAAGATCCGAGGCAGTAATTGGGACAAATTCTATAATTTTTTTTAAATTGGTAATAAATAGTTGAAATGAATTGATTGTGTTAGTTGGCCAAAAACTATTTTGTCTGACTCAGTTGTGTTAGCCAAGGCTAGAATTTGGGATATTTTAAATATGTCTCATTTGGCAATCACGTGTGAATCATGTACTTCTAAGGAGCATGTTTCCACTCATGGCAGCAAATGAATTTGGCAACAATTTCTTCTTCTCCTTCTCTAGTTCTTTACAACTTGATTTGTGCTTAAAATTGTCAGTTGAGGCAGTGAAAAAATATCCTACTAGGATTTGCTCTATCTAATAATCATAATCTGGGCTACTGTCTCTATTTCCACAATACAGAGAATTCACGTATTTGGGGGAGCTCATAAATTCCTGATAGTATTTAGAAAAATCTTGAAAAAAAAATTTACTAGTTCCTGTTTTTTCTTCCAGAAACAGCTACGGCATCAAAAATACATAGGGAATTATGTTGGCAGGAAAACCTTTCCCTTTACCAATTTATGTGCAGTGTTTATTATTCTGAATTAACTGGCAATATATTAACAGGAGAAAAGTTTATTACCCATGAGGGAATACTCAGCAGTAGCTCAGATTACGAGGGAGTAAAAGTTAACATCAGTTTAACAAAAGTGTGTTTTGGTGGTGGTTAGAACTTGAATGGGAAAGTATGGAAGGTTCTACTGGGCCTTTTCATTCTGATGATGAACAGTCTCCTTCCTGGCTGGAAGCTACCCTAAAGTGGAGGGGGTTTATGGTAGCTAAATCCACCCCTCCCCTGCGAAGGATCAATCTCCTAAACAGGAAACTCCCTCAGGGAGGGGTTAATGGCAGTTGGATTTGGGGTTTTATTTTTAGGATGCTCCAATTTAGTCAGGTAAGGGAAGATCAGAAAATATTTCTTTTTTGCTGATCCCTTCAATGACCTTCATTTATGAGCAGCTCCTAAAGGCATACCGTCCTAGGAGGACTATAAAATATTTCAGGTAATGGAACTTACTAAATAAAAGAATTCCAAAAAAAAAAAAAAAAAAAAATTCCAAAAATTAGGCATTATGTAGTGGCAAAGACACTGTGTGAAAAGTAACTTTAGGGAAGAAAGGGTCAGGGAAAGGATGGCAGAAAATGACATTTTCTGTGTTAAATTTCAGGGGAGATTTGTGAGGTTTTAAGGAAGTGTAGCAGGTGTTGGGCCTAGGTAATTGACAAATTTGGAATGGAAACCAGTTGGCACTAAATAGACACTTGCAACTGTACCCTATTTCTTTCTTATTTCCAACCATCTATGGCTTTCAGCAGTTGGAATTTATGAAATTAAGTAGATCTAACATAGGACTATTTCATCTATCATTTAAGTTTGTATGACGATTCCTCCTTAACTACAAGGTCCTTGGGTATTAAGGAAGGTCTGAGGCAAGAAAGTAAGGAAGAGATATTTGGATATCAAATTTAACTTGAAAGGAATATTTTTCCTTTTTGAATGTAGTTTGCTCATCATTGCTTCTCTCTTAAGAGATTTGACAATAATTACCAAACAGTACATATTCTTATCCCCACATTCTCATTGTGAAAAAGATTCTTTGTTTACAATGAAAACTAATATTTTCACGTAATGCTCCCTCCTTCTTAGCATACCCAATAATGTTTTGGCATATTTGTAGAAGTACACAGAGGAGAAAGGCAAGGACAAGTTGGTGGAATTGTAGAAATTGACTTTAACTTTACCTACCTTGGTAGGAGTAAAGGGAAAGGAATCTCCATTTTTCCTGTTACCTGATTGAATTATCATAGGTTGTTTTGATCTTCATTCTATAAAAGTCAAATTTAAAGGAGATAAATGGACTTGAGAAATATTTTGTTAAAAAATCATGAAAAGGTTAAAATTTGAATTGTAAATCATTGAGAAACTATCAAATTACTGACAGTATTGTGGGTCATGTATTAAGGAAGATGTTTTCTCTTGAGAAGGTAGAGTATGGTTTTAGCCTTAAGAACTATTTATATACATCATTTATTATCTGCTTTGGGTTTGATCTTTCATGAATAATACAATCATGTGAGTATGATTTTTTTTTTTTAACCTGAGGAACTAATTTGTTCTCACTAACCCGTACTCTGAATTTCATCAGATAGTATTTTAATGAGGCAACTTTTTTTTTTCTTTCCAGATTTGTACCACTTCTAGGGTCTATACAAATGATAGATACTTACTTAGATTTTTTGTTTAGCTATGTTTTCCAGCCAGAAAGAACTTCTGGAAAGTCTAGTTGAAAGAGAAACCTATTAGAAATTAATGAACAGAAATTAGAAAATATTTGAACAGAAACTATTCTAAGTGGGCAGCACCAAACCAGAAGTAGTTAGGAGTACTCCAAAGACAGGTAGGAAAGTATTTATATAGAGAAACTTTGGGAGCAAAGAAAAGAAATTATTTGATTAGCTATAGCTAAAGTCTAGTTGGCTGTCTGTGATTGGTTGTCCTTAGGTTTTGATTTCTTCACAGGCATTGGCATTGGGTTAGGCTTTGGTTTGCTTAGGCAAACTGCTAAGGCATTGGTTCCACTTCTGTCTACTTGGCTTCCATATTCAATTAACAGTTTATCACTTGATATTAGAACCTCTGATAAATCGTTGCTCTATTGAATGGAGACTTGAAAAAATCAAGACTGTAAGTTCCTAGTCATTAACTTCATAATATTCCAGTTTCTTGGTTAATGTTAGATTGTGTGATTTAGGGGAGTTGAACTTGTTTAACTTCATCAATGTGAGTTGCTAGCTGAACATCTAGAACGAAATAGATGCTCAGTAAATGAATATCTTCTGCCTTGATTAAGTTACATCTGGTCGTGAAAAAAATAGAACTTCATTTGAAATGATCTTGCCTCTCATAACAAGGAATCAAGATTACAGCTGACACGGACACCTTATTATTTCCTAGCTACCTTATGGTTATCTCTAGAGCAAGAGTGAAAAGAACACTGACTCATGGAATTGGTAATCAGTCTTTTCTACTGAGGCCATTAGTCCTAACAAAAGTAAGTGTATTGTCTTCCATTGCTTTAGCAACCAATTGTTGCTGGGCCTTATTTTCTTCATGTTCCACTGAGACACATTGAACTTTTGGGGCTAGCATTATAACAAGAACCTGGCATGGTCATGAACTGAGCCTGCAGGATTTCCCCTCTTTTTGTCAGCAATGCATGTGTTATGCAGGGCAGCCTAATGCTATGATTTGGGGAATTTTACAAACTGAGGCCTATTTCTAGAGATTCTGACTTAATTGTGTTAGGGTACTAAAAGCTCCTCAGGTGATTCTAATCACAGCCAAAATGAAAAATCACTAGTTGACTTACAACATACGGTCTTGACAATCTACTTAACTCTTCTGTTTCCCAACCTCCTTTTCCAGGAAAATGACCATAGTCTGTCTCATAGGGTATAAGTGGATTGAGTTAATACATATCTTCCTCAACTTACAATCGGGTTATGTCCAATAAAATCATCTACGTTAAAAATATCAAGTCAAAAATGCATTTAACATACCTAACCTACCCAACATCTTAGTTTAGTCTGGTCCACTTTAAATATGCTCAGGACACTTACATTAGCCTACAGTTGGGCAAAATCCTCTAAGCTGATTTTATGATACAATGTTGAATGTCTCATGTAATTTATTGAATACTGGGAATGAAAAAACAGAATGGATTAGTGATCATGTGGCTGGTTGGGAGTTGTGGCCCTGCCACTGCCCAAGCATAGGAGAGAGGATCATACTGCATATTTCTAGCCCAGGAAAAGATCAAAATTCAAAGTCAGTTTCTACTGAATGCATATAATTTTTGCACCATTATACAGTAAAAAAAAAATTGTAAGTTAAACAATCAGAAGTTGGAGACACTTGTATATGTAAAGCACTTAGATCTTTGTCTAGTTATAAGTACTATAAAACTGTTGGTCCTTACAATTTGGTAGATAAAGGACCAGTAGTAATAATAGTTAATCTTCACTTAGCATATATGCTTCATATAATTCTAAATATTTAAACTTTGCCATCATATTAGGGAGATACTATTATTCTCATTTTTTTACAAATGGGGAGACTGAAGCACAGAGCCTTAGGTAATTTTGCCAAGGCCTAAATTTCTCAGCGATTTCACAAAGATTAAAAGTCAGGTAGTCTGAATTCAAGCACATAAAAAAAGCTGAAAGTCAAATTGCAAAGTAAAATGTGTTCTGAGAAGTAATAGTTTAAAATTTCAAATCCAATAAAAGATTTAATATGAAAAGTTTATGATTATACCAGATAGTTACGAAAATCTGTGTATAAGCCATTTGACTTAGAAACCAACGTTTTCAGAGTATGGGCCCAATAGCTTATTTAGCTGGCCATACTATAGACTACAGTATAATATGGTAGGATGGAGACTACTCAATTCTTAGGAGTAGGTTCAACTTCTATAATCCTAGAAATAAGAGGATTTAAACCTATTAGTCTACCGAAGTAATTCTTTTATCAGACATTTATGTTTGTGGTGGAATGATTAACATAATGGTGAGTGATATATGTCATATGCAAAGGGCTAGTGTTACAGGTAGAAAATTTCTTCTTAAAGGGTCAATAATCAGAATCATGGATTCTGATAAATAGATGGAAGATGTTTTATAATTAAGTTAATTATATACATTTCTCATATGTAGGGATTGTTAAATGCTCCTAAACCCATAATTGTTATAAAAATAGTATATTCGGGATCCCTGGGTGGCGCAGCGGTTTAGCGCCTGCCTTTGGCCCAGGGCGCGATCCTGGAGACCCGGGATCGAATCCCATGTCGGGCTTCCGGTACATGGAGCCTGCTTCTCCATCTGCCTATGTCTCTGCCTCTCTCTCTCTCTGTGTGTGTGACTATCATAAATAAATAAATAAAAAAAAATAGTATATTCTACAAAGAATAGAGAAAATGGACCTGCTGTATATTCATTGTTGAAACCAGAGGTGAAATCAGGTATTCCTTCTGTTAGGTCACATGGAGCACAGTTGGTTTCTGCTAGAATTGAGATGAATTATATTATAGGTAGTGGTCAATTTGGAAAAATTATTCCTAGATTTTCTTGGGTAGTGTTGAAAGTGTAAATGGCCCATTTATTAGCAGGATGATTGCTAATGTGTCTTTATAGAGAGTTGTGCTACTGCTTACAGGGCTCAGGTCAATATTTTAAGTTTGAAGCTCAGCCTAATCAGAGAATAGAGTAGACAACTAAGCTTGATATAGCTAGTATGAATGGGATGCCATTATAAATATGATATTGGTAGCAGAATTCATATTGTTAGGGTCAGGATGAGGACTAGGATTGGTGCAATAATCAATGTGGATACTGCTGACAGTGGTTGTGGTGGTTCTTTAATGAGTGGTCTGACAATGTCAACGATAGGTTGTAAGAGGCTGGTGATGGTTGATCCTTTATAAAGTCTCCTATAACCTAATACTTCTCACTCCATTTATGGGAGGAATGCTATAACAAGTAAAATAGGGTTAACCATAAAAGGATATTAATTATGAACCTACTGTTAAGAAGATTAATTCAACCTTTGACAAATTAAGGTTTAAGTTTTATGCAAGTACTGGGCTTTGTTACCCTAATGAACCCTTTCAGTGGGCAGGGCTAATTAATTAGATTGGGATTACATCTTCTATTATTTTTGAAGGCACTTTTGTAAAGTTGGCCTTATATCTGTTGTCTGGGATTAAGACAGGAGAAGTGTAGGATAGAAATAGACCTGGATTTCTCTGGTCTGAACTGAGGACTTAATTGAACAAATTATTGGACAATATTATTATGTTGGACTTAATTGTTGAACAAATTATTAAAAGTGCACATACCATAGGGGTGTCCTGACCCACATCGAGGTCTTGAACCGTATTGTCAATATGGATTGCACTGTTCTACCTAGGGTAACTTATTCTATTAATATATATTTTGGATCAATAAGTGATAAAATATTTTGATGGTCTAGGTTTTATTCACTCAGAGGTTTTTATTCTCAACCAAAATTATAAATCCATCTAAATTATAAATTATATCCCAACCAAAATTCTATGTCCATATAAAGTTTTGTTATCCCTTAAATTTGGTTGATTTTTATTTTTTTTAGACTGGTTAATTAATAGGGTTCTCTCATGTTATTCCCCCCTCTTCTTGGGAAGGTCCATTTCACTATCAAGAGACAGTAAAACCCTCATGCAGCCATTCATACAGGTCCATATTTAGTGGAAAAAATGATTATGCTGCTTGTGCAGTTAGGATATTGAAGCTGGCAGGCTGGCAGGATGTCTAATGCTAGAAATCACTAAAGATGATATTTTTGCCAAGGGTTTGTATTTGCTAAGTTTAGCTTTAGCTTTTTTCCTAAGCTTAAATGTATATCTGTGTTGGGTTAACAATGGATTTAATAATTTTTGGCTTGGATTTGTTAACTCTCAGTAGTTTCATTCTGATACAAGTTTATGCAAGGAGAAATAATTACTATTGCTCATATTAACAGTTTTGCTTCTATGAATTGATTGATCCAGTATTAAGTTAGGAGTTGGTGGTTTTCAGGTTTTCAAGTGGTCATTTAATATGATATCTTGGAGTAAACTAGGTGCTTTATTTAGGCTACACTTTGGTTTTTATTTATCCAAGCACACCTTCCGGTATGCTTCTCTTGTAATGACTTGTCTTCTCTTACATATAACTTATTAATAGTTACTAAACAGGTTTTGATATTTGAAGAGGGTGATGGTCAGTGTGTATGCTGCTGCCTTTTTTTTTTTTTTTTTAGTGTGTGTGCTTCTTGACCTAATTCAACTAAGCTCTCTACTTACTACTAAATCATCCTTTAGTTTTTAGTTTTATAAAGTCTTTGCCAGAAAATTTAATGTTCTTAGAGTGGAAGATACAGCCCATTTATTTCTATTCCATAAGCTACACCTTAACCTAATGTTTTTATTTCTTATATTTGTGCTTACTCTAATTCCTCTTTAGGGTTTGCAGAAGATGGCGGTACATAGGCCATTATTAGCAAGAGTTGGTAAGGTTTATTGATTACAGAACAGGCTTCTTTAGTGGGATATATGGCACCACTTAGTCTTGAGTTTTAGGTTGTTTCAAGTAATATTACTCTGGTGAATACTTTGCTTATAATTATTTGGGTTTGGGGTTAAGCATAGTGGAGTATCTAATCCCAGTTTGGGTCTTAGCTATCCTGTAGCCAAGAATATTAGTCACTTTCATGGTTTGTTTTTTAGCTGTAGCTTCTTAGAGCCTAATTAAAATTTAACTTTATTTTAAGAGTATCTTTAACATGCTTTACACCAAAGCTATATTAATTTGAGTTAATCCTGTGACTTCAGTGACTAGCACAAAATCTACTGACCCTAATTACTATAACTCGGTCAAACTTGTTTATGGCTTATTTTTTTATCACTGCTGTTTCCTGTGGAGGTACAGTAAAGCAAGGTGTTGTGAACCACTTTTTTAGTCTGCTTGATGCCTACTCCTTTTGACATCATTGACTTAGAGGGCATTCTCACTGGGATGGAGATACTTGCATGTATTCTCTTATTTAAAATTAATAGACTAGGACCAAGCCTATGTGTTTTTGGAGTTAGTAAACTCATATAGGCATTTTCAGCACCTTGCTCTAATTAAGTTGCATTAACAAATCAGATATGCCCTGAGGCTTTTATGGATTTAAGTGATATATTGGTATTAGTTGAATGATTTTTAAAATTGATTTTTTTCCCCTTGTTTCTCAAGGTTAAGAGTCATAGGTAATTTTGTTTTAGGACTTAGTTTAATATACTTTAATTTTAATCAAAGAAAATGTCAGATCTAGGGAAATTTTTATCTATGGAAATTTTGTAAATTTAAGTAGCATACTAGTATCCATGGGGGAAAAAATTAAAAATTGAGTAGTTTTTTCCTAATCTCTGAGAGCTGAGAATAGGAATGTTTATCTGTAGTTTTGGTCAGGTATGGTTTAGTCATAATTAAAGTACTTAGGAAATTTAGGGTTGACACGGCTAATCTTGTTTTGGGAGTTTGTCGAGAGTACATACAGTATAAGGCTTAATTGGGAGTAGGGAATTTGCTAAGCTAATTGAGTACATATATATGCACATGTATAATTTTTCCATATCCTGTAACTTTTAACTGAAAAACACCTTATGGTGGATGATGCAGATAATATTCAATATAACCTCAGGTACAACTGTTAAGGCCATTGTGGAGTCACAGCATCCTCACTCCCACCAAGATTAAATATCAAATATATGACACCATAGTTACCTGTGAGCATGGGATGATTAGTCATTAGTCCATCAAGATGTCTTTTTACCAGGATAATGCTGATAAAAGCCATAGCTGAAAGACTGGTAAGGACTGTTGCACCTGAGAAGGATATTTGGTTTCATGGTAGGACAAATCCTATGACTTCTGTGGCTATCACTATGAATAATAGAATTATTTTCATATTTCATGTTTCTAGGAAGGTATAAGCTCTATATTATAGGTCTCATTCTACATGAATGAATAAGCAGATAAAAAAAAAATACATGAGCGCTCCATTGGTGTGTAGATACCAGATAATTCATCCATAATTTACATCTCTGTAGATACAGGTTTTGGATAAAAGGCAGTTATTATGTCTGATATATAGTGTGTAGCTAGGAATAGTCCTGTTAGAATTTGTAAAGTTAAGCTGGTTCCTAAAAAGCTGCCAAAATATTAACATGATTGGATGCTTGGGACTAACTAAATTGATAATCTGGATTAGTGGGTAGGATTGTTGAATGTTGGTCATTAATGTTGTTATAGTTGAGATACAATGGTGACTTTTCTTTTTCTTTCTTTTTCTTTTCTTTTTCTTTTTCTTTTCTTTCTTTTTTTTTTTTAGTTCATCAGTCATGGTTAAAATCCATGTAAGGTGGCACCTGGGTGGCTCAGTTGGTTAAACGTTGAACTCTATTTTGGCTCTGGTCATGACTTTATTTTGGCTCAGGGTCATGAGATAGAACCCCATGTGTGGGGCTCCACACTCAGCCAGAAGTCTGCTTGAGATTCTATCCCTTTCTCTTGCCCTCCTTCCCTGCTAGTGTGCATTCTCCCTCTCTTCCTCCCCCCTCCCTCTCCTCTCAAATCTAAAAAAAAAAAAAAAAAAAAAAATCCATGTGAGAATAATAATGACCTATATTGTGTCTTAAGTATTATTTTGTGATTTGTTTTGCAGGTTTTTTGTTTTTGTGAAGAGGCTATAGAGGTTACTGCATTACATGGTTTTGGTATTGACTAGTAGCTGTGATTGGTTATTGCTGATTGGTGCTCTGGTTATTCTAGAGGATACTCATAGAAATTAGGTCTACATTTAGGATTAATGTGATGAGAAAAGAGGAAAATATAATTTAATTCCTGAACAAAAAGGTCTAATTGGTGTGGAAATTTTAATTTGGAAGTGGGAAATGGATTTTGGTAGTCACTTTCTAGTCAAGTCT
Organism: Canis aureus; assembly: GCF_053574225.1. Classification (NCBI taxonomy): domain Eukaryota; kingdom Metazoa; phylum Chordata; class Mammalia; order Carnivora; family Canidae; genus Canis; species Canis aureus. The sequence goes on from NC_135631.1 coordinate 25,056,592, forward strand.
AATAGTAGTGATGTTGGATTTCCTGACTTGTGAATAAATTTCATGAATGGTGAGAGGCAGTGAATACTAGTTGAAAAATATCTGAGAAGACTTGAGAATTGGGATATGTTTGAAAGATGATCAAATCTTAGAACTTGTGTTGTAAAGCTCAGTTAAAGTACCAGAATAAAACCTAAGGTAGTCATGGCAGTGGTTGTTAATTTGAGTTCATAAGGCATAATTATCTGTGAGACACTTATAGTATTCTTGGAAATTAAGAATCTGGCCAAGAGACTCCCGATTAAAGGATATTTAATAGAATCAATTAGGAAGCGGTTGTTTTCACTAATTACAATTAAAGTAGAAAAATGTGACTGTCCAAGGAGTGTGAAGAAAATAATTTGGGTGCCATAGGCAGCGGTTAGGGAAGTGGCAATGAGTAATTAGTAGGGCTCAGGTGCATTGGTATATGATATTTAGGTGGTTTTGATGATTGATTAAGTCTTGGGAGTAAAAACCTGTGAGGAAGATTTTTTTTTAAGACTTTATTTATCTTTATTTATTTATTCATGAAAGACACACAGAGAGAGGCAGAGACACAGGCAGAGGGAGAAGCAGGCTCCCTACGGGGAGCCCGATGTGGGATTCGATCCTGAGACTGCGGATCACGCCCTGAGCCAGGGGCAGGTGCTCAACCGCTGAGCCACTTGGTGTCCCAGGAAGATTTTTACTGCTAATGCTAAGCTGCCAATGATGAGTGAGGTTGTGGTGAGAGGTAATGCTTTAAGTCGTCCTGTTTTTCCAGAGTCTTGTCCATCATTTAGATTATAAATAATGGATCTGGAACATATAAACAGTATAGTTTTGAATGATTCAGATGTGGAGACATGTTAAATGTGGTTGTTTAATACTAATACTTAATATTAGGTTTAATTGGCTTGAGATGGAGAAAGCAATAATTTAAAAAACATCATTTTGGTAAAAGCAAAGATTGCATTATAAAATGTAGTGGTAACTCCTAGTAAGAGTTGTTAATGTTTGGATAATTTTATTTTCTATTAGTGTATGGAAATGGATTAGTAGAAAGACCCCTGCTGTGCCTAGGGAAGTCATAGGTGAAGGTCAAATTGGGCATATTTGCCAGTTGTTGCTAAATTTGATTAATGGAGGATTTTTTTTGATTAATGGAGGATTAATATGATTGAGGTTGGGTATAAAATTTGAAAATATTAATAGTTAGGGTAAGTAGGAACCATGCTCTTGATACAGCAAATACAGTACCTCCTATGTGGCTTAGAGATCTGGTTGGAGATTTACAGTGTTGAGTCTGATTTGTCTGTGTCATCACTCAATTAGTAGGAATGATATAATTCCAATTCCCTCTCATCCAATGAAAAGTTGAAGGTTGTTGGCTTTAAGGTTAGTACAGTAATGAAGAATATAAGTACTTGAAAAATTGGTTAATGCTGGGATCTGAGTTATATCATACTGATATAATTCTATAATTGATCATGTAATAAAAAGTGCTACTGAAATAAATATTACTGAGAAATAGTCTAATCTAAAGGTAAGGGAAAGATTTAGGATTTGAATGGTAACTCAGTATCAGCTTAAAACAATTCTCTTGGCCCGAATAAAAGAATGTTGTTGTAGGGATTAGATTGGGTATGAAGGCATAGGAGAGAATATTTTTTTTTTTTTTACACAGGATGGATATAGATTACTTTTGTAGATGTTAGAGGTGGTTATTATAATTGATAAGGTTACCATAAACTAATATGGAAGTGGTGAATAAATTTATTACTTTTATTTGGAGTTGTACCATTTTTTTTGGTTCTTAAGATAAGTGGTTGGTTCTATCCTTCTATAAGTTTGAAAAAGCCATATTATATATGGAGGAATGAATTAGCAGTTTTTGCATACTTTCTTGGTGAATAAGAAGTTGAGATTTTATGACATTCGCATTCTGCTTTTATTAAGCTATACTTACAGTAGATGGGCCCCAAATAATTTTGAAATTAAGTATTAGGGATATTTATATGACAGTAAGATTTCATTTGAGCTGTAGATTTCTTATTTTTTCTTCTAAGGTCATGATTTTCATAGCTCTGAGTTTCCAAACAGAGGACCATTTCCTCAAGTAGATAACAATACAATAAACAATTATTAGATTATTTATTGCAATATAAAGTTTCTCTGTAAATGTTTATCCTAACATTTAAAGAAAGACTCATTGTATGGACAGGAGGAGGAGAGGTTTATCACATTTTCTAGTTAAAGTGGTATTGTAATTGCTATAGACATATTTTCCAGTACCTAAAGAGTTTAAATTTTTCTATGTTTCAGACATAGGAAGAGCCCTGTCATCCCCTTTCTTACAGATTGAGTTTAGAGTGTTTTCTCAAATGAGTCACTGCTTTGTAGTTTGTTGATTATGTTTGTGTCTGGTCAACAGTCTCCTTTTCACAGCTATGATTTATGGCCAATTTTACTTTTCCCTTTGTGATAACATTTCCCAAATCCCTATTTCAACAAATTTAAAGGGTGCTTAAAGCATTCTGGTATTCTTCAAGTTAGAGGTAATTCTTTGAAAGTTGTACATTTGACTTTTGTACACTTTCTACTCTTTATTGAAACTCTTTTTGGTTCCTATTTGACTTTATATTGGCTCATGCAAGATGGCGCTGACTACGGAATCAATCTTTCAGTTTTGGTGTTAAGTTTTATTATTATTGCATCTTGCTTTTGTTCTATTAAAATGAGAGGAGAATGCAAAAGCTAATCTAACAGCTAATATTGATGAAGTAGAATTGAAATAGAGAAGGAAGCCATGCATAATGATGAATGTGGTGGGTTTTAGCCTCAACCTTATTCCATTATGAAGAAACATAAAATTGAAGAAATTATTTGAAATGCTGGGTAGATATGAAAGATTGTGCCAAAAAATGGTAGGGATTACATAGTGTTCTTTATTCCATATGGCACAGAGTTCTTCCTCCCTACTTCTAACCATCGAGTTTCTTTTGACATTTGCACTTTTGATTTGTGCATTTTCAGGAAAAAAAAACACCTAGAATGGAGTTCAGCTCCTAATGTTTATTGAATTTAGTGGACTATTGCCCAATAATCTGTGTGTAAAGTAAAACCTTAGATTGTGTGGAACAACTCAATGGGTATGAGCAACAATTGTGTCAAAACCATGATCTCTAGGCTCCCCAGTATGAATAGGAGGGTTAGGTGTGGCCAGGCCATTTATGTCCATTTAGGGTTCTCTCTTTCAAACTGTCACTTCAATACTCTCTGGAACTGTTCCACACTGCCTTTCATGCTCTAGTGAGGATGCTACAATTAGAACAAAATATTTCCTGTAGTGAAACAAATGCTATCATTTTGTACCAAAATCTTTCCATAGTACTTGCGTTGGGGGTGGGGGTGGGGGTGCGGCCACTAGAAATGCTTTTACCAACCTAACAAACTGACTTCATAGGTCACTATAAATTTTACCTATCAAAATGGTATAGGGTCATCATAAAGAAAATTCAGGCCATATACAAAATTATAAAGTAACAAATTATCCAAAGTCTCACAGATGTTAATATCTGTTCTATATCCTTCCAGACATCTGCTTGTATGTATGTGTGTAGAAACATGTATAGAGACCGAGAAAAAATTTAAAGACTCTTTATCCTAGAGAGAGCATGTGCGTGTGAGCAAGGGGAGGGGCAGAGGGAGAGGGACACAATCTCCTGAACACTTCCCTCTGAGTGAGGAGTCTGATGAGGGGCTCATTCTCAAGACCCTGAGGTCATAACCTGGGCCCAAATCAAAAGTCTGATGGCTTCACCAACTGAGTCACCCAGGCACCTCAGCGATAGAGAAAAAAAAAAAAAATTGTTTACTTGAATTTTGCAAAGAAAAATAGCATTTGAGATAGAAAAAAAAACTAATAAAACTTACATGTTTTCCTTCAAAAAAAGACTACTATACATTTCCTAAGTAAGAAAAGAATATTAAGTAGTTAGTATCACTGATTTTTTTTTTTTTTAAACTACAGCTTTCAATTTTAGGCAGCATCAATGTATTCCCTAGTCTGAGGGAAAGGTGATTAGCATTCTTAACCTTTCCCCTACTTCCCTACCCCCATATCTTTCAGTATTTGTTAGTTATAATATTTTAAACTGCTAGAGTTTATAAAATTTGCCATCTGTTCTGCAAACACAATTCCCCAGATGTTCAGTCCTAGCAAAACAGTTAGATTTAACGTGCACCGCCAGTTTTTTTATGATGCATTTTCCTTCTTCATCATTGATCTCCTGGTTTGCTGCGTCTTATTGAGTTTTATCCCCTGGAATTCGCGGATCCTGTATTTCTGGAGTTCTAGCACGTTTGATAGGTCCACCTGCTATCTTTGTCAAGTTAAATGGGTGGAATATTCCCGAGTGAGACTTTTCTCCTTTGAGAAGTTTGACTGTAACATTCTTACCTGAGCTCCTTGAATGTGATTGCAGAGATGTCTGGGGCTAGTCTGATATCCTTCTTGCTAGTGATGGTCGCTTGTCTGTGCGCTTGAAGAATCTTGTCCCTTATTCCTGAAGTTTGATAACTTACTTGTTATGTATCTGTGTTGCTCATTACAAGGAATATATATGCTCAGTAATATTTTCTCTCTCTCCCCCATATATTTTTATATATATATATATATTTTTTTTTTTCCCTCTTATATCATCTACTGTCTTGATGTGCTTACTGCATTCTTCATTTTAGGAGGGATTTTCTGCAAAATATACCAACACAGGTCTTTCCTCCCCATTTCTATTCTCTTTAATTGCTTTAAACTGTCTTTTTTTTTTTTTTTCTTCCTCCATATACTATGTTCATCACAGCCTTTTGTCTGTAACATTAATTACATTTTCACACATGCTGGTCCTTAACATTATTTTTTTTCTGATTTATTCTGTAATGGTGTTACTTTGAGCATCCTTAGCTTTCTTTTTTTCTTTTTTTTTTTCATCCTTAGCTTTCTTTTTTTCTTTTTTTTTTTTTTTAGTGTAACACTGTCATAGGTCATCTTTGCCTTTTTAAATTTCATAGATCTTTTTTTGAAGTCTTATTAAAAAAAAAAAACTCTAGAATTTTAAGCCCTTGCTATACTTTTTTCCTTAGGCTATGTTTTTCCTCCAAACTGAGCCTTCCATCTGTGTTTTTGCACTTAATATTTCCCTTGCTCCTCTTTCCCTATCTCGTCTTTCTCTGCTTCTCCTCATCCTTATCTTGTTCTTTTCTTTTCCTTCCTCCCTCCCTCTCCAACCCCATCCAAGCCTCATTTTTCATCCCTACATCCATAGCTTATCAAACTTTACCAAGAACATCTCCAGATCTTCAGTTTTTCCTGACAGTCTAAATTTTCCTTAATTGCTGTCTTTTTTTAATCTTTTTTTTTTTTTTTTTTTTTTTTATTTAAGGACAATATGTCTTTGGCTCTTTGAGTGCTGTCTCTGTCCCCATTTTATGCAAAAGAGAAAAACCCTGACTGGATTCCACATAGGTAATACTACTTTTGCTAATTAGCAGTTGACCTACCTTCCTCAAATTATTGTGTGTATGTTTTTCTCCAAGCTGAAGATAAGTTCAAGGCAAAGACAGGGACAGTCTTTAGGTCAATCAAGCTAGAAAAGGATGAACAACTTTTGCCAAGGAGTTATCAAGTTAACGTGATGGCTAGATAGTAAGACGAGTTGTAAAACCATGCTTTCTTATACATATCTAAACAAAATATGTTGCTATCACATTAATTATGCACTTATATTCTTCAAGAAGCAGAGATGTCAAGAGTATATTTGGATTAGTGCTAACCATTCACAATCTACTTGAACCCCTCTTCATAAAGTTGACTACATATTTAGATGTCAAATACAATTCCTTCCATTTTTCCACAATCAAAAGTCCGTTTGCTTCTCTAGGCTATTAGTTCTGGCACAGTCAGTGCTGCTGATTCAGTGTGATTGCTTTGCCTTTCCTCTCTCTAAGAGCTAATTGATTAGGTGTCAGTATGATCTATTTTCTGTTACTTTTCTAAATCATCGTGGAAATAGCTTTTGCCAAATATTTAGGTGTTACAGAGTTTACTATATTTACAGAGATAATCTTTTAACAGTAAAATGCCTGAATCAGCAAATCAAATACTCAGCCCTTTTTATCAGATGTGCTTGAAAAATCTAATGTCTAGCTACATTCAGATTTAAGCAGCTAACTCAGTATATATTAATGTACAAGATGAAGTTATAAGTAACAGTAAAGAAACATCTGAGCATGAAGGTTGGAAACTAAAACTAAATCTAAAAATTAAATGTGTGGTATTTGTGGAATCTCTTTTCCCAATCCTAGAGCAGTATTCTTGTACTTGGAATTTTTAAAATGGCATTTGACTTACAAAGAACTGTAATCAAACTAATTCCAAAAAAAAATTTGGTTGAAAAAAAATGGCAAAGTTATATGCATGTTCCTTGCTTTATTAGTGAAATTAATAAATGACAAAATAGATTATACATACCAAAGCAGTCTGTCAAATAGAGCAGCCACATTTCTTGGCAAAGGAGCAATTTTAGCATCAGAAACCTTTTTTAATAAAAATATATTTTAAGATTGCTTGCTGCATTTGGAAATAGGGGAACCTTTTCCACATTCACTCTGAGAGCCTGTTGAAATCTAATTCATTTTGAGTACTCATCATCCCTCACATTGCCCTGAACTAGTAGAGATATATTCCCAGTCACAGTGCAGCTTACACTTAACACACTCCAAAATTGAGTCTTTATTCATTGCTTAGTAGGATTACTTATAATTGCAGAGTGCTCTCAGTCATTTTATGGAGACTGAAATAAGTAACCATGCATCCAATTGAATTAAGGAAAATGCACAATGGCAAGAAAATTAGAAGAATTAAACAGAAAATGGATAGAACACTTTACTAATGCTGTGTATGCACTCTGGGTTTAGGTCATTTTATAAATGACACACTTAGTGAGCAACACTGCATAAGCATGGGGATACAGAGTAATTGGTTGCTTGAACACCGCTTTCTTTGGTACACATCCATACCTTTGGGCTAAAAACTAAAATTTTCTAGGGGAAGGCATGCTATCAAAGTGAAAGCAACCTCTTGATCATTCAGTGGATGAGATATCACATTCTATGCATGTGTGGGGGGTGGGAGGGGGAGAAAAGGAAGGAGAGCAAGAATCTTAAGCAGGGTTCCCACCAGCGTGGAGTGCTATGCAGAGCTCAATCTAACAACCCTGAGATCATGACCTGAGCTGAAATCGAGTCAGATACTTAGTTGACTGAGCCACTCAGGCACCCCTAAATTATAATATCCTTTAAATGAAGACAATATGATCCAGATGTCCCCAATTTATTATTTATGATTTAAGTATACAATAAAAATTAAGAAGGTGAAGCAGGAAAATGGGACACAAAATATGACAAGAAAAATGGTCATCAATATAAATAGACCAGAAGGAAATTGAAGCAGTAATCAAAAATATCTCAACAAACAAGAGTCCAGAGCTGGATGGCTTCCCAGGGGAATTCTATCAAACATTTAAAGAAGAATTAATGCCTATTCTTCTGAAGCTGTTTCAAAAAATAGAAATGGAAGGAAAACTTCCAAACTCTGAGGCCAGCATTACCTTGATCCCAAAGCCAGACAAAGATAGCACCAAAAGGAAATACAGATCAATATCTTTGATGAACATGGGTGTCAAAGTTCTCCCCAAAATACAAGCCAGGAGTATCCAACAGTCCGTTAAAAGGATTATTCACCACAACCAAGTGGAATTTATCCCTGGGCTGCAAGGGTGGTTTCACATTTGCAAATTATAGGACAAGAACCACATGATCCTCTCAATAGATGCCAAAAGGACAAGGACCACATGATCCTCTCAATAGACGCCAAAAAAGCACTTGACAAAGTACAGCATCCTTTCTTGATTAAAACTCTTCACAGTGTAGGGATAGAGGGAATATACCTCAATATCATAAAGACCATCTACAAAAAGACCACAGTGAATATCCTTCTCAATGGGGAAAAACTGGGAGCTTTTCCATTAAGGTCAGGAACATGGCAGGGATGTCTGCTATTACCATGCTATTCAACAAAGGTACTAGAAGTCCTCGCCTCAGCAATCTGACAACAAAAAGAAATAAAAACGCACCTGCTGCCTCTCTCTCTGTGTCTCTCATGGATAAATAAATCTTAAAAAAAATTAAAGGGCACTTGAATTGACAAACACCTGCACCCGTGTTTATAGCAGCAATGTCTACAATAGCCAAACTATGGAAAGATCCCAGAAGTCCATTGTCAGATGAATGAATAAAGAAGACATGGTATGTACGTGTGTATATATGTGTGTGTGTATATATATATATATATATATATATATATACTTATATCTGTGTACAAGTACAAATACACACAATGGAATACGGCTCAGCCATCAAATACATCTTGCATTTGCAATGATGTGGATGGATATCCACTAAGCTAGAGGATATTAGGCTAAGGGAAATACATCGGACAAAGACAATTATCATATAATCTCACTCATGTGGAATTTAAGAAACAAAACATAGGGGAAGGGAGGAAAAAAATAAAGCAAGACAAAATCAGATGAGACAAACCATAAGAGACCCTCAGTCACAGGAAATAGGATTGCTGAGGGGATAGTGTAACTAGGTGATGGGCATTGAGGACATGTGATATAATAAGTGCTGCATATTATATAAGACTGATGAGTCCCTGACCTCTGCCTTGCAAACCAATAATACATTATGCCAATTAATGGAATTTAGATTTAAAAAACCCGAAATATATAAATAGACTAGCTGGAAGTGTGTTTTAAGGAATTCAGAGGAAAAAAAAAAACAGGAAAAATGTCCATCAATGGGGGGAAAGAATAAACTAGTTGTGGTAGGTCAATGAAATACTACACATGCGATGAAAAGAATAAACTGCTAATAGGCATAACATCTTGTATAAATTTTAAGACCGTATTGAGGGGAATAAGTCATTCCTAAAGGAGTTTATATTGTATGAATCCATTTACACTAAATTCATGGACAGGCAAAGTAAGCCATTGTGAAAGATATCAAAACAATGCTTCTCTTAGGAGTGTGGAGATTGACAGGAAAAGGCGATGAATAAACTTTCTGGGATACTGGATATATTATACGTCTTCAGGACAGTATTTTTGGTTATGTAGTTTTGCAGGTCTGTCAATAAATTGTGTATTTAGTATCTGATTGTCTCTATACACACACACACACACACATTTTATTATTGCAACCCACGCATGCACATACTGTCAAGTAGAAAAATGACTTGATTTATTAAGCTGTTTTCAACATTCACCTTCCAACTCCATGGTATTTCCCTTGTTTAGTAGTTCCAGTCAAATGTCACGTTATAACTGGTCTATGTGAGTGGATTCATACATCGGCATCATAGTAATAACATTACTCTGCCCTCATCATGGAAAGTACTGACACCGTTAAATGCATTATTTCATTAGGTTTCTCATGACAACTTTATATAAAATTCTCATTTTACAGATTCAGAGACTGAGGTAGAGGTAAGCTATGTTGCTCAACATAACATAGCGAGAAGCAGTGGAGCCAAAGTAAAATCCCACATTTTCTGATCTTCAGGTTTCTACCCTTAATAATTTTACGCTTTATAGTGGCTTATATTTAGCCCTCTATGAGGGCTAGATTTATTTTGGTGTATGGAATTAAATAAAGAGGATCTTATATTCATGTAAGGGGACTAGATTATTCATGCAAATTTCACATCACATTAATTTCCTACCTGATGAAGGCTCCAGGTGACTTCCTTCTTTGACATCTATGTAGTCGGCTCACAACTAGTCTCTAAACTGAGAGTAGGTAGCATAATAATTCAATTGAAGTTTGATTATAGTGATCATAGTGATTTAAAACATCAGTAATATCAGGATTTTAGATGAAGGTTAAGTATGGACATTTATTTGGAGGCTATTTTTCTGTTGCTAAGAGCTAACTCAAGGTCATAGGATCTATACATCTTATTCAACTAGATGAAATTATGGCCAAATTGTTATTTTTTAAGTTAATTAGGGGTCAGTTTTCTTTGAATATTGCAATATTTAGAAAAGATAAGGTCTTTCTGAAAAGTTGTACTTCTGACTAGAGCATATATATATATATATATATATATATATATATATATATATATGTATATGGATAAAAATGAGTGTTTCCTCAAAGATCTGATGGAAAGTAAACCTTTCTAATGACACACTCCAAGCTCTTTCAGATTTAGTTCATCTAGAAAATGTTTTAAGAACACAATGTAGCTGGTATTTTGCATTCTAGTATCTCATTTTCTTCCACTATTCCACAATGGTGGTGTATACAAAGTAGCTAAATATTAACTTAGAAAACAAATGTTTAAGGTAGAGAAGCGTTTTTAAATAGGATGAAGATAAAAAAAATAATAAATAAATAAATAGGATGAAGATTTTGAGAATTTATCATAAGGAAGCCTGTTTCCAATTCCCATTAGTTCCTCTACTGATGTTACCTTGGATAAATAGGCTTCAAATGAAGAAATAATTTCCTAATTTGAAAAATGGGGAACCAACATTATAGGATGTTGTGAAGATTTAATTGAATAAAGTATGATGTAGTTGATGAAGAATTTGTTATCCTATGTTAAAATATGCTATGACCTTGTATTTCCACTAAGGAAGCAGAGGGAATATGGTGTCTAAGGATGTAAAATTCACCCTGGAAACACAAACAATAAACATAATTTGTGCCCCCAAATCTAGTGGCAACTCCTATATTTTCTCATTTGACAAGTGCCAAATTATTGGCTTGACTTGCAGAACTCACTGTACTTTACTCCCATTTGTCTATGTATTGATCTTAATTTTTCCTGCACACCAAAACAAAAACAAAAAAACAACAAAACTCTAGGCTACCTATCATTCTGTTCAAACTCGAAGTTTTCCCCAGGTTTCTTTTATTTTATTATTTATTCAAAATTTATGGACTTATTCATCCATCTATTCATCAAAGCATCTGTTTTAATCCATCAACACTGCTGAGCACTATGAATAAAATGATGAAGATAAAACTTAATTCTTGAGGGTTTTTCTCCTTTTTTTTTTTTTTTTTTTTTGGTGGAGCTTATACTATTAAGACTGAAAAGAGATGGCAAATAACTAAATATAGTTGTGCTGTGAAGCAGTACAGGATGCTGGGAGTATAAACACCAGAATGAATTAGCACAGTATCAGGACCTGCTATATGATTTACTGGGTCCCATACAAATTCAGAATTTGAAGGTTGGGACAGCAGAGCAAGCACAGGACTCTGCACAGGTCACATGCCCTTAAAACCAGTTTTACATATTATGGAGGACCAGGGAGGGATTTGTTAGGCAGTACGATTTTCACTAACTCTGAAGGATGACTGTGTGTTGGGTAGACAACTTCAGTGTTGCATTTTCATTTTCTGTTTCCCTTTGGGGCCCATATACTGTTAAGTCCTCAAGACTTATCAGCCTCCTATCTTAATACCAAAGGATGATGCAGCTTTTGTAGTCTTGTTTAGGGTGTTGGTGGTAGAGGAATATAGTAGTGTCTTGCCAGGTCAGTTTCATCTCCATATAAATCAAAAAGCAAAAATTAAGGCCAGAATTTTCCGACTCAATTTTTTAACATCAAAATCTGTAAGTCTTAGTCATTTTTTCTTAAATACTAATAGGAGTACACTGGCTTGGGAGTTTGTAGACCTGGGTTCTTGTGTTGGATCTGCCTTTACAAAGGTACTTTTTGGATCAAAGCTTCCTAATCTGGGGAAAATATACTTAAGATTCTTTTTAGTTTGACTTTTTAAAATTACCAATAATGATTTCTAATTTTCCCCAGTAAAAAAATACATTTTATCTCAGTCTGTTTTTTTTTTTTTTTTTGGAACATAAAGACGCAGTGTTGGCTGAACCGCTGACAGCATAAATACAGCAATAGCTGCCAAAGGCCATCTTCAGCTGGCAATCTCTTTTCTTAAACAACCACATTAAATCCCTAAGGTGACCAGTGCTATTCCATTCTTCTGTTAGTTAAAGGTCACCTCTACTAGCAACCAATTTTTGTACCTCCCTGGGGTAGATGCTTAAGACTACATTCTTTGTCTATATTAACTTCTCTACTGCATCTGTTAAATATCAAAGTAATTAAAGACTTATACAGACGTTGAGTCACTTTAATCTCAGGAGACTTTTTTCAGACCAAGAAAATTCAGACACTGTAGTCTCAGAAGGTGAAACTAAAATTCTTTCAGATTTCTGAAAACTTTCTACCTTATTAAGTCCTCCAATTGCATCAATAACCTGAAACACCTTCGCTAATTGAAAATTTGTGCTGTAGTAACCTGGATAGTTAAGGCTGTGCTATGACTAAAAACAGAACCCCTAAATCTAAGACTTAAAAACAATGTTTATTGTTGTTGTGTTAAGTCCTCCATAACATTGCTCATCAGGACAGAGTCCCACACTCTCTACCGTCATATCTGTGCCAGCTAGAACATAGGGAAATCCTTGGTATAGTAAGGGTCTCGGGGAAAGCACTTGATGACTAAAAATAAATATTTGGCCTGAAAACACCTCCATTGTTTGCTTACAAGCCATTGGCTAGGAATAGGTTTACTGCTCCATCTAAATGCATGGGTTCAGGGAATTCTAATCTTCTATGTTCTCAGAAGAGGTGAACCCTATGGAGTCTCTTATCATATTTCCATACAGTAAAAAGCTGCTTATCAAAGAGTCTCTCTGAAACTTGGCTTTCTTAGAAGTTTAAAGTATATTAACATAGTGGATTTCAGTGATTTAGATAGTCAAGAATAAACATCAGTACTACCCACTCTTAATACGGTATCTTTGGCTTAAAAGATCATGGTGTCTGATTTAGTTGTCGTATATGTGTTTGTTCCTGTATTGCTGTTATTTCTCATGTTGTTAGCTAGATGTTGATTGATTTCCTACTGTTTGCCAAGAGACTATAATTAAAGCATTATCCCTTTTTTCAAAGAGCTTACAATAATCTTTGAACATCAATTAGGCCCATAAATAAACATAGTTCTCAAATTCACACATCCTACAGGAATCATATTCTCTTTCAACCATACACAAATTGGTTTTTTGATAGCATGTCTTAAAATTTTTAGTTAGGCACAAATTATATTTTCCACACTTTATGGCATATGAATACATCATCTCAGATGAGTATTTGCCAAGTTATTAGAGGAAATTCAGAACCCTTGAATGAGAAAATAAGATATTAGCATTATTCATAGGCACCTTTGCAACCTGCAGCCACGAGCAAGTAGGATTGTTTTATATGAGGGCAAAGTTTCACAACTAGATGTAATTCTGTCCGTACTGAATGTGGTATCTAAAGCATGAGGTGGTTTTTGATTAGCAATATAGAATCCAATCTCCTTAGGAAATTAGAACTATGGAATAGAAACTGTTTAGGGGTTTGGGTGTGAAGCTATCTATGCATTATCTGCAATTTGTTTGGAACTATACATAGTCAATAATTTGAAATTGGCTATAGGATTTACTAGTGCACATCCGCTCCGTTCTTTCATTGTGTACCTTTTGAGTACCTACCATACAGCAGGCACTGTTATAGCTATTTGATAGGTAATGGAGAATAAAACACAATTTCTAACTTTGGGGAACTTTTTGCCCATTGAAAGAAACATCTATAGCACGGCATGGTAAATTCTACACTAGAGCTAGTAGAAGCTGCTACGGGAGCTGAGAACAGGGGAACTTTCATCATGGAGGTGTGGATGAATTTTGTGTAAGGGATAGTCATGGAACACATGTGAGTCAGGCAAATTAATGAGAGAAGATGAAAGTGTCCATAAAAGCTCATGAGAAAACCTTGTTGCATGACAGGGTGATATGGTCAGAAACTAAGAGATATTCAGTGATGAGTATAAAAAGTGACTGGGGAGGACTACACAGTGAGAATGTGGAGAGGTAGAGGCAAAACCACAAAGGCTTTAAGTCATTTGTGGTTAAATCCAAAAGAAAGTGGCCCTGAAGATTACCTGAAAGCGCATGACCCTCCTCCTCTAACAATCAGTTTGGGTTTTGGAAACCATGTGGATAAGGAGGTTTGGAGGGGAGAGAGAGAGAGAGAGCAAAGAAAAGGAAATCAGTTGATGCACATCAATTCAAGAAGAGAATATCCCCTGGAGGGGAATAAAGGCTGCAGGTAGAGAATGAATGAATCCAAGACACCTTTAGGAGACAGAATGGATAACACTTAGTTATTGACTTCATGAAGGAGGAAGAGAAAAGGAAAGGTGGAATTAAAGAATGGCTGCCAAATTCCTAATGGTGGCAACTGGCTAGATGGTAATGGATTTACCCATGTGGGGATGATAGAGGTATATGTGGATATGAGAAAGGATGGGTAGATATGATAACCTTTTTTTAAGTTTTTAATTCTCTCACCCAGTGCTCATCACCACAAGTACACTCAATTCTTATCACCCATTTCACACATCCTCGCCCTTACCTCTCATCTGAAAACCATCTCTGTAGTTAAGAGTCTCATTCTTGGTTTGTCTTTTATTTTTTTCCTTTTTCCTCATTTATTTCTTAAATTCCACAGATGAGTGAAATCATATGGTATTTGTCTTTGATTTATTTCACTTACCATTATACTCTCTAGGTCCATCCATGTGATTGCACATTGCAAGACTTCATTCTTTTTTGTGGCTAGGTAATATTCTATATATCGATATATCTATATAGATAGAATATCTGTAGTTCTATATATATATATTTATATATATATTTATATATATATATAAAGCATGCACCACTTCTTTATCTGTTCATCAGTTAATGGATACTTGAACTGTTTCCATATCCTGGCTATTGTTATATTTATATATTTATTATTATATATTTATATATATTTATTCATATAATAAATTATGCTGCTATAAATATAGGGGTGCATTGTTTCCATTTGAATTGGTGTTTTTGGTAAATACCCAGTAGTACAATTGCTAGATTGTAGGATAGTTCTATTTTTAACTTTTTGAGAAACTTCGTACTGTGTGTGCACCAGTTCACATTCCTATCAACAGTGCATGGGTGTTCCTTTTTCTCCACATTCTCACCAACACTTGTTTCTCTTGTTGTTGATTTTAGTCATTCTGACAGGTGTGACGTGATATCTCGTTATGGTTTTGATTTGCATTTCCCTGATAAGTGATGATGAGAATCTTCATGTGTCTGTTGGCTATCTCTATGTCCTCTTTGGAGGAGTATCTGTTCAAGTCTTCTGCCCATTTTTTTCTTATAATTTTTGTATTTCTGTGATGTTGATTGTTATTTCTCCTCTCTCATTAGTGATTTTGAGTCTATCTTTTTTTCTCGATAAGTCTGGGTTGAGGTTTATCAATTTTATTGATTCCTTTTAAAAATATTTATTTCTTTAGAGAATGAACAAGCAGGTAGAGTGGCAGAGGGGGTAGAGAAGGTAAGCACAGATCCCCACTCTGACCATATCCTAGGACCCTGAGATCATGACCTGAGCCTTTAGGTGTAAGGCTAAATTCGAGATTTTTCTTGCTCCTTGAGGTAGGCCTATATTGCTATAAACTTCCCTCTTAGAACCACTTTTGCTGCATCCCAAAGGTTTTGAACTATTGTGTTTTAATTTTCATTTGTTTCTATGTACTTCTGTATTATTTTAGTTCCTGGCTGGCCCATTCATTGTTTAGTAGCATGTTATTTACCTTCCATGTATTTGTGGTCTTTCCAGATTTTTTTCTTGTGGTCGACTCCTAGTTTCATAGCATTGTGATCAGAAAAGATGCATGATATCATTTCAATCTTTTTGAATTTGTTGAGACTTGTTTTGGGGCCTAATATGTGATCTATTATGAATATGTTCCATGTGCACTTAAAAAGAATGTATATTCTACTATTTTAGGATGGAATGTTCTGTATATATCTGTTAAGTCCATCTGGTCCAGTGTGTCATTCAAAGTCATTGTTTCCTTCTTGATTTTCTGCTTAGATGATCTTTCGATGCAAGTGAGGTGTTAATGTCTCCTCTTATTATTGTATTATCTACTAGTTTCTCTGTTATTAACTGTTTTATGTGGCTGGGTGCATAAATATTTACAATTGTTAGGTCTTCTTGTTGGACTGCCTTTTTATTTCTTAGTGCCGTTGTCTCTTACTGTAGTCTTTGTTTTAAAGTCTAGTTTGTCTTATATAAGTATTGATACTCCAGCTTTCTTTTGACATCCCCATTTGCATGATAAATACTTATTCATCTTTTACTTTGAATCCGCAGTTGTCTTAGGTCTAAAAATAGTCCATAGTCTCTTGTAAGCAGCATGTAGATGGGTCTTGTTTTTTTAACCTATTCTGCCATCCTGTTTTTTGATTGGAGCACTTGTTCCATTTACATTCAAAGTAATTATAAATATATAAATAAATATATAAATAAATACATATTGCCATTTCATTATTTGTTTTATGGTTGTTTCTGAAAATTTTCTCTGATGCTTTCTTGTCTTTCTCTTTCATGGCTTGCTGGTTTTCTTTAATGATGTATCTAGATTTATTTCACTTTATTCCTTGCATACTTATTAGTGTTTTTTGATTTATGGTTACCATTGGGTTTGTATAGAACTTCTGCGTATAGCAGTCTGTATTAAATTGATGGTCATTTACGTTTGAACCTATTCTTTACTCCTCTCCTCTCTATCTTTTAGGTATAATATTTTACACCCTTTTATTGTGTGAGTTCCTTGGTTGATATTTCACAAAAATCTTTACTTTTACTGCTTTTGTTTTCTACCTTTCTACTGCCACTGTTGGTCTCTCCACTCGAAGAGTCTCATTTAATGTTACTTGCAGGGATGGTTTAGTGGTCATGAATTCCTTCAGTTTTTGTTTGTCTGAGAAACTCTTTCTCTAACGAGGCTATCATTCAGAATAGAAGGGGAGTGAGAGTATTCTTGGCTATAGAGTTTTCTCTTTCAGTACTTTGAATAAATCATGCACTCCCTTCTGGCTTGGAAAGTTTCCCCTGAAAAGTCCCCTGAAAGTTTTATGGTTTCCTTCAAGGTGACTGTCTTCTTTTATCTTGCTAATTTTATTTTTTTGTCTTGATCATATTTTGTCATCTTATTATAATATGTCTTGATGTGGATCTGCTTTTGTTGATTTTTCTTTTTTTTTTGTCAGGGGTGCTCTGTGCCTCCTAGATCTGGATTTCTGTTCTCTACCCCAGATTTAGAAAGTTTTTAGCTACTATCTCTTCAAATGAATTTTCTGCCCCTTTTTTCTCTCTTCTAAGACTGTTTAAAGGTGAATTTTATTACATTTGAGGAGTCCCTCAGTTCCCTAAGTCTATTCTTGTTTTGCATAATTCTTTTTTCTCTTTTTTTAGCTTGATTACTTTCCATTACTCTGTCATCTAGGTCATTAGTTTGTTCTTCTGTTTCTTCTAGGGTGTTCATTCTATCAAGGGTGTTTCTCATTTTGCTTATTGACCCCTTGATCTCTGCTATGTTATTTCTTGTCTTTGTGTTAAATGTCTCACTGATATCTTCCACTCTTTTTCAAGCTCAGTGGGTACCTTTATGATCAATACTTTAAATTCTCTATTAGTCATGTTATTTATTTCTGTTCCATTTAGATCTCTGGCCTTGTCCTTTTATTTGGAACCCATTTTTATATCTTCTCATTTTGCCTCTGCCTGCATCTCTGTGTCAGGAAAGTCAGCTACATCTCCTGAACTGAGGGTAATGGCCTTGTGAAAAAGATACCGTGTAACATGTAGTGTTCCCTATTGTCCAAAGGCTGGCACTTCAGAGAGGGTGTCTAATGTGTGCTGTGTACTCTTTCCCGTGGTGTCCTGGCTATTTTATCCTTCAGGCCAATTGTTTGCAGGAGTTCCCTTTGCCCGTTGTGATCGGTGCTTGGCCCCTGGCCTGAATGTGGCAAATCTTAATCAGGTGTGCCCTGGTCTTCTTAGAAATGAGATCTTTCACCATTATCACCAGAACTGAGGCTCTATAAAGCTCTCTGATTGGGAGAAGCAATGTGGACAGGTATTTGGGCTGGTCTTCTGGAGGAGAGGGCCTATCAAGCTGGGATTGAGGCAAACATGACTGGGAAGAGTGGTCCCACTGGATCACAGGGGCAGTAGTGGTAGCGGGGGCAAGGGGAAGGTCTGTGTTTATGTGTGTGGGGGGATCTGGGGGCATATAAGCAAGTTTGGTAGTGAATGTAGGCCCTTTGCTGATTCTCCCAGGTGGTCTTGTGCTTATGTTGAGGGGTAGGGGAGGGAAATGATGCATACTGTTTCTTTTCCTAGAGGAGTCTCTCCATGAATCCTATCTCTCTGGGATGTGCTCCAAGATGAGCAAATAACTTCCCACTGTGTGCCCCAGGTGCTCTTCAGATTGTTGTTTCCACGCTGTATATCCATAGGCTTTTTGCCCTGCTTTCTGTCCAAGAACAGCCTCAATACCCTCTGGGCTCTCCCCAGACCAAGTCAGCTGACCTTTAGAACTCCAGGCTTTAAACCTCACTGGTCACCCAAAGTCATGAAATTTGGGCCCTCTCACTTTCCAAGACAATTGCTATGAGGATTTGTTTTCCCTGTGCATCTCTCTATGTGTTGGTTTGTCTCTAGCTCTTCTCCATGATCACAGCTCCCTCTGGACCACAGTGGCAGAGCTCTGTGTCTTCCCTAAATCCTGTCTTCACATTCCTTTCTTTTCTGATGTAGCCTCTTCTATACTTATAGTTGTAGAGTTTGCTCTGCCAATCCTCAGGTCAATTTCTGGGATATTTAGGATGATTTGATACTTATTTAGTATTTGTGGAATGAGATGAATCTAGAGTCTTCTGACTCTATCCCCATCTTCCTCTCTTCTCTCTAATCTTGGTTTTGAACAAATTGACCTGGGGTACTTCTGATAATCAAATGTCCAGAAGCTCAGTGGTAAAGCTTTGGCAATACAATAAGATTTGGTAATCTTCAGGATGCTTCTAAATTCTACCTAACATTGATTCCCACTTAAAAGTAGTTCCCACTCTTCACCATTTTGCAATTTTAGTGCCATTTTCAAGTATCATTTTATATTTTAATAACATTAAATATAAAAGTGATGTCTCTCTTTAGAAAAACAGATTAGCAATTACAATAAATCAGCTAGTAAAAACATGTGAGCTATTGCTAACTTACTGAGATATTTGAATACTGGTATTCAGAAAAGCCTTAAACTGATAAGAGTTGTTTCAGGGCAGTGTTGTCTTTTGTGCTTCTAAAATGAACTCAAAAAAGGTGATAGTAACATAACCCCGCTACAACTGACTATTACTTTATACCACATCTAAGAACCATAGGTTCTTCCTCTTTGCTAACTTAAAAGTTTTATTTTGGTTATTCCAATGATCCCAATACTTTATGTCACCAATCAAAAAATAAAAATAATTCTGAACAAAGAATTACAACTGCCTGTCAATCTTAAAAGTCAATCATAGAAATTTTGTACAAATCACAATATCTTCTAAACCACTCAGCCACCCGGGCTGCCCCTCAAATCACAATATCTTCTAAAAGAATTCTAGGAACAACACCATGATAGATATGATAAAATGAGAAAATAAAAATTCCTTAAGCTTAATTGTCCTTGTCTTGATAAAATGTGTGTCTCCCATAATTGGAGGTAATATGGCAGAGTTCTGTACTATACACAAGGCCAGATACATTGGGCATCAAAAAGAGACAACCAGTGAGGGAGAAAGACAAAAGGGGTTGTTACTTAGCGACCCAATTTAACAGGACTTTTGAATATGCTCAAAAGTTATATTTGAACAATTGGCTTGATGCAGAGGCATACTCAGTTTTGCCACTTATATTTAGAGGCCTCTGTTTGCTTCATTTAAGAAAGATCTCCTCACTAATTTATGAAGGTTTTCAACAATGTATGAGAATCTTTTTAATGATGGCTATAGTTGATTCGGGAAGGAAAAGTAAGAACGTGTGCAAAGATGGATCCAATTCTCTGACATGGAAGCGTACAGGAGTGGAAGGCCAACAGAATCAAGGTATGAGGGTTCCAGAATTCTTCTGCAGCTGCTGTGACATTCACTGAGGCTGCATCATCTCAAATAATTTGTCCTTTAATCTTCTTGATCTTGTCAGCACAGTTAGTTTGGCAGAAAGTACATTTTGTAAAGAAAGAGATTTAAATACTTGTATTGATAAATAATGCAATGCAACTTTAAAACCTGACCTAGTTGTTTGGGTTGGTCCTGGTTGGTTTTCAAATTCAAGGTGGAATTTTTATTTTTTCATGATAGAAAGTAAAATCTGGATGAATTGAATGCATTTCTTGTTCTATTCATGATGAAAAGCATAGCTCACAAATTAACCTACTCCATGTATTTTTCTTTTTAATATTAGGTTCCTTCAATCAGTAACTGCAAGCCCAAACTGAACATTTTATAGCATATGACAGGATCCTTGCAATACAAATGAGTTTTGAGGGCTGAATCAAGGCAGATGTTTAGGTACATTATTTAATAGTTTTACTGTAGAGAGTTGTAGGATAATTGTACTCTTTTTGGTAGAAGAAGAGACTGATTCAAATACTCTGTATAAATTAACCTTTTCTATGTAAACTATATCAAAACATAGGACTTTAAAGAATTATTTGATACTGATTCATGGAGTCAGCAATTTGATCAAGGCAGTTCTTTTTCTGGTGGTCTTTGCTTTGCCTACTCCTGTGGCTTCAGTTAGCTGGCAGATTGGGAGGAGATGGCCTCACTCACATGCCTGGGGTGGATGTGGGCTGCTAGCAGAGCTAGTTGTTGGCCATGGTGCTATCAGTGATTGAACAGCCTGTCTTTGGCTAATCCAGGCTTCATCACATGATAGATATTATAAAAAGTTCCTTTAGAAGAGCAAAACAATGCTAGCCCAAAAGTGGAAGTGTTTTCAAGCCTATGGTTCAGTCACTTTTTTTGGAAGATGTTGCATTTAAGGGTGCATTCAGTTGATTAAGCATCTGCCTTTGGCTCAGATGATGATCCTGGGGTCCTGGGATTGAGCCCCATGTCTGGGGCTCTGCTGAGCAGAGGGAGAACCCTCTCCCACTTCTCCCCACTTGTGCATGCTCTCTTTCTCTCTCAAGTAAATAAAATATAAATATATATGTGTATATGCATTATATTTTATATATAGAAATTATTATTTAATATTTATTAATTATTAATTAATTTACTAATTTATATAAATTTATAGATATTAAATATATATTTATATATATGCAAATATATATATATTGCATTTAACAAAGCAAGTCAAAGAGTAGAGAAATAGACTCCATCTTTTAATGGGGAGAGCTTCAAGGCAACATTGCAAAAGGGCACCTATACTGGATGGGCAGAGTCTGGACATTTTTGTATTTTACCTTAGTCCCTTTTAGGAACTTGGGACTCTCTTATCTTTCTGACAAAATTGTTATTCCCCATCTTTTCATATTATCTTTTAATTTTAGTCATTCTAGTGACAGTTTAATGATATTTCATTGTGGTTTTAATTTACATTTTTTTCTGAATTGAAAAACTAATGTTGAAACCCTTTTATATGTTGATTGACCATTTAGATCGTCTCTGAATTTGATCTTTGCCTGTTTTTGTACTGACTTTTCACATTTTTAATTTTCATGTGTATGATACCTACCTACATACATATGCATAGTTTTTTTTAAAGATTTTATTTGTTTATTCATGAGAAACACACAGAGAAATAGACAGAGGCAGAGACCCAGGCAGAGGGAGAAGCAGGCTCCATGCAGGGAGCCCGATGTGGGACTCGATCCTGGGACTCCAGGATCATGCCCTAGGCCAAAGGCAGGCGCTAAACTGCTGAGCCACCTAGGGATCACCGCACATGCATAATTTTGATGCATTACAAATTATCTACCCAGTTTGCATATTACCTATTCTCTTGTCTATTTTAATAAAAATAGATTCTCAATTACAATGCAGTCACTTTTTCAATATTTTCCTTCATTATATTCTAATTATGAAATCTTTGCCTTCCCTAAAGTTATAAAGATATATATGTTCCTGTTTTCTACAAATTTTTCTAGTTAGCTTTAGGTATTTAGGCATATGATTCATTATGAATTATTTTATGTATAATAGGGATTCTGAGTCATTATTTTTGGCCATAATTGTCTGAACTTGAATTTGTATTGAACAGGCTATCTTTGCTATAGAATTAAAAAAATTGCTGTGTCTGTATATATTGTGTATGTATACAATATATGGGAAACTTTGATAAACACTTTAAAAAATCAGATTTTTTGAACTGATTACAAAATTAGCATATTTAAAGATGACAATAGAAATTAACATAATATGGATATGTCAAACTTCAAAAAATATATTCACCGTGAATATGTTTGGATTTTTCTGCTGGATCTTCTAATGTGATGTTTCTCAAAGTGAGATACAAAGACAATCTGCATCAGAATCATCTGAGGCACATGTTAAGATATATATTCTGTGGATTGTAGGCTCATTCCCAGGGTTATAGAATCTGTCAGCATCTTTGTGGATGAGACCTGGATGCCAGCATTTTAAACCTGTCCCATTGGTGATGTCCATAAATTTAAAAGAGAGGCACATCGTATGTTTCAACACTCCCCTGCTGTTATGATGTTGTGACACAAAGGCTGAAATTTTCAAGAAACACTGGCTTAACTCTTAAGTTCTTTAATGTACTGCAGGTACTATTCTCCATTCTGTGTACTCTTTCCTTTTCTGGCTGAACATTTAATAGCCTGACTCACAATTTATGCCTTAGCAATTCTGGGCTATTATGGGATTCCCACTCCCCACGATGTTGGAGCCCATAGGCTCCAATGCAATTATCTTTTGATCCCCTATGTTCAGTTCTAGTCTCCCCCACCTTGCCCCCTTACACTTGCAGCTCTAACCATTGTTATCAATTTAGTACATCATTATTTCCCAGGACTACTATACCTAAAAAATGGCTGACTTAAAACAATGGAAATGTATTGCCTCACAGCTTTGGAGACTGGCAGTACAAAATCAAGGTGTCACTAGGACCATGCTTCCTCTGAAACCTATGGGGGATTCCTCTGATTCTTCCTAGTTTTTGGTAGTTTTCTGGCAATCTTTGGTACTCTTTGGCTTGTAGGTGCGTCACTTTTGTGCTTCCTGCATGGCCATTTCTTTACACAGTATTATTTTCATGACAATACCAGTTCTCTTAGATTAAGGGCCTACCTTATCCAGTGTGATCTCACCTTGACTAAGTACATGTGCAAAGGTTCTATTTCTAAATAAATTTGTTTTTTTAAGATTTTATTTATTTATTCATGAGAGACACAGAAAGAGAGGTAGAGACACAGGCAGAGGGAGGAGAAGCAGGCTCCATGCAAGGTGCCCAATGTGGGACTCCATCCCAGGAATCTAGGATCACGTCCTGAGCCAAAGGCAGATGCTCAACCGCTGAGCCACCCAGGCATCCCTCTAAATAAATTTAAATTTGAGAATGCCTGGCTGGCTCAGTGGATTAGATGACTGACTCTTGGTTTCAGCTCAAGTCATGATATCATGGGACATGGGATCCAGCTCTGTGTCAGACTCTGTATCCAGTGAGCAGTCTGCTTGAAGAGTCTATCCCTCTGGCCCTTTCTCCACTTGTGCCCACACATGTGCATGCTCTCTTAAATCTTCAAAAAAAATTAAGTTTATATTTGGAGATGTGTGTGTTTAGAACTTCAATATACCTTTTCTTGGGGGACACAATTCATAGCATCCTTCAAGATTTTTTCTCCTGCTCTGTCATGAATTGTTTAAATGCCTAAAAATAAAACAAAAATATAGAACATGACACTATGGTTATTGGGGGAAAGAAAAATTCTTCTGAATAAGAAAAGTCATAAATAAAAAGATAAACTTTACATCAAAATGAAAATTTCAGTATAGAGGAAATTTTTTAACTTTCATTTGAAGGATGTTCATTTCCAGGAAAAGACTGCCAATAATTCAATACAAATTAAGACAATCAGAAGAAATGTGGACAAGAAAGATTCACAGAGAAAGAAGTACAATAAGTTAAAACAGTATGCTTTATTTATAGTCTTGACTTATGTAGTCTCTTCCCTGGCCCCACGTGTCCATTTCCCGACTTGTCCCCTATCCTTGCCCTAACACCTGCAACCAAATCTCACTCTGTATCCTTAACTGTATCTTTTTTACTTCCATCAGGCACAGCCTCACAAAACATTTTACCCCCCATCCTCCACCCCTATGATGCCCTGTGCATATCTCTATCTTGCTTTTCTTATAACATGGTCTCTGTGTTTGTCTTCCCTATTAGATTGCTAATTCCCTGAAAACAAGGATTGTATGTAATTCATACTTGAATCATCAGAACAGAAATTAAACATAGATCAACTTAGAGGACATTATGCTAAGTGAAAGAAGTCAGACACAGAAAGACAAATATTATATGATCCCATATGTAGAAATTATAAAAGAAGAACTCATAGAAACAGAGAGTAGAATGGTGATTGTCAGGGGCACCTGGGTGGCTCAGTTCATTAAGTGTCTGACTCTTGGTTTTGGCTCAGGTCATGATCTCAGGGTTTTGAGATGGACTTTGTACTCAGTGGGGAGTCAGCTTGGGATTCTCTCTCAAATCTTAAAAGACTGGTGATTACCGGGGGCTGGGGAATATGGAAAATGGAGAAATGTCAATGTTTATAAACTTTGAGTTATAAGATGAGTAAGTTCTGGGGATGTAATTAACACCATGGTGACTGTAGTTAATACTGTATTGTATACTTGAAATTTGGTAAGAATCATAAGTATTCTTACCACACACAAAAAAAGGTGACTGTGGGAGGTGACAGATGGGTTAATTAACTTGACTGTGATAATGGCCTGACAACCTATACCTATAATCATCATGGTGTACACCTTTAATATATACAACTGTTGTCAATTATACATTAGTAGAGCTGGAAATAAAAAAAAATGTACAAATAAAACAACAACAAAAAACCCCATGGAACTCAAACTATTTAATACAAATGTTTGGACTCTACGCTATCCACTGTGTAACTCCAAATCTTCTATAAAGAATAAGTTTATATTTCAGTACCAGAAGAAAATAGATTATTTTATTGGACTCTGAGCACTGGAGCATCTACTTATTTACTCTCATTTGCTAAGAACTTCTGAACTACATGTGATGCTGTGTGAAGTAGCGACTAGTATGTATATTTTATGAACACTTTAAAGGAAGTATGTAAAAATAATATGGATCTTCCTTCTTAAATTCAGTACAGTATAATTGTAATAATATATTCCAGAGTTCCATGTCATCTTACGCTCTGAGAATGTTTTTTCTTCTGAAAAGAGGAGTGAGAGAACCGATTAGTCATACCATGTTTCTATAACTCATTACAGGTAGCAAGTGTAGTTTAGCACCAAAAGACAAAATTAAAACATCAAATGTGATTAATATTTCAGGTAAGGAGAATAACAGAGCAAACACAAATTTGTTTAGCTCTTCATGAATTAAGTTGCAAAATATGATTATTAAGTCCTTGTTCTGTGCATAAAAAGAGATGATTCATGGACAACTATTTCTACCCTGAAATTCTTTCTTTCCTGAGTTTTGCATTCTAGTTTAAGCCAAGATTTGGCATTATCTCCCAGTGCACACATAGGTGCGAAGTTGATCTCTTCACAAGTCTATAAACACTTTTGAAACCATATTAGTATCATAGAATATTTATTCCTCACTGTAAACAAAATAAGTTCTAGCTTGAGACTGCTGGGAAATTAAGCTTTCTGTTTTATAGGTGCTTTGAACAACTTATAATAGGTAATATTGAAGCAACACCTACCTGAAGAGATTTCTTTGTAATGGGATTTTCAGAAGGACTATCAATACTCACAGCGATACTACCAAACTTTAACCATCCCAAAAGAATTGAAGAACTGTGTCCCATCCTAGTGTGGACCAAGCCATTAAAAAGTAAGGTGCATTATTTAGGGTCCTGTAGAATAGTTACTGGCTCTGTGGTTGATAATTGCTGCACCAATTGCAGTATAAGAATTTCTTTCTTGCGTGTTTGTTTCTCAGGACCTTCTCTTTCTTGATTTTTTTTTTTTTTTTTTTACATCTAAGGGGAAAAGTAATGTACATTTCTTATCACTAAGCTTCTTAATTTCAAGAACTCATTTCAGCTAAGGTATCCAGCTGGGTTACTTTGGATGATAAGGCTCACACTAATTCACCTGCTGCATCTTGATAAACAATCTTTAATGATGGATGAAGGGAATGCAGTTTTCACCTGACAGAGGAGAAAATCTTCAGGCTGTTAATAAGTGCTATACAAACTAAAGTGCAGTTAAATAGAATGGTGAAAATAACATTTGGTTATGTACGCAAGAACCAGTATTCCCTCGAAGCTTATAGGAAAAAAAAAATCATCTTAATTCAATCATTGTCTCTGACCTAAAGTCTCATTAATTTCTGCCAAGTAGGCAATACATTTGTGAAAATAAAACTGATTGAAACTATAAAAATAATCTTGTAGTGTTCTAGTAGTATACAATAAGTCAAAATAGACTAACAGAATCTTATAAGGTGTGTCATCTAGATACCCTGCTTTAATCACATGAAATATTTCCAGCTAACACATGAAATACTTATGAAGGACCAGAAAAGAGTGAGATGAATAACCTATCTTATAATCACTTTTGCCCTTTTATTTTGCTTGATATAAGCTTTTAAGGAGAACACAAAAATAAACTTCATTTAAACCAGGACTAAATTATCCTTTTGAATCTAAAGTGATAATTCTTCACTTTGGGGGAGACTACTTAAAATCTTATTATATCTCAACACTTCTAAGTAGAGTTTGGAATGGTTGATAAACAGCAATAAAGCATTCTGGATAGCGTTGCAGTTTAAGTACAGAAAACCAAATCTAATGACCATAGTAGCCACATAACTGCTACTGATTGACCTTCACACCATTTTAGACTTTGGTAGGTCAGGGAGATTCAGAAACTGATGAGTTATATAGTAAATGGGAAACAAAAACCCAATGGCTGTTTAATGAAAATTAATTCTTTTCTGAAGTAGGGATTAGTCTTCTTTTTTAAATAAAGATATTATTTATTCAGGAGAGACACACACAGGTGAGAGAGGCAGAGATCTAGGCAGAGGCAGAAGCAGGCTCCCTGCGGGAGGCCCGGTTATGGGACTCGATCCCAGGACTCTGGGATCACGCCGTGAGCCCAAGGCAGATGTTCAATCACTGAGCCACCAGGCATCCCTAAAATCTGTTTTTCTGCTAATAAGTTAAACAAAACATTAACAAGTTAAATAAGCAGAGCAAACACTAGATACCAATTTAGCATTTCAAATATTTCTAGTAAACAGGGAAATGGACCTGTGTGCCTATAAGAAATAGACAAAATTTCAGTGATGTATGCGAAAGACTTTTCTTTGGCTAATCTTCATAAGATTTAAAAGTGAAATCTGTTATTCTTTCTTTGAACTAGTTGTGATTGAGAGTTATTCCCTTGAAACTTTAAAAAAAATGTTCATAATGTGCTATTTCAAATTGGATCGTAAGCTTTTTATAAAAAGTATCCCACTATTCATCACTCTAGCTTAAAAAAGGGAAGAGAGATATTTTGAATATTTTCTATACATTATATATTTAGGATTTCCATATATTTGGACTCAACTACCATTAAAAATCATTTGTGTGATCATTACAGATCCTGGCCACAAAGGATTGTTAGTTTTGTCTCTATTTTCTATTTATTTATTTATTTATTTATTTATTTATTTATTTATTTATTTATTTATTTATGAGACACACAGAGGCAGAGACACAGGCAAAGGGAGAAGCAGGCTCCATGCAAGGAGCCTGGCATGGGACTCAATCCTGGATCTCCATCACGCCCTGGGATGAAGGTGGCACTTAACTGCTGAGCCACCCGGGCTGCCCTCAATTTATTTTTTAAAAGATTTTATTTGACAGAAAGAGTGAGATGGCATAAGCAGGGAGAGTGGCAGAGGGAGAAGAAGAGTGAGATGGCTTAGCAGGGAGCCTGCTGCAGGGCTCAGTGCAAGGACCCTGGGATCCTGACTTGAGCTGAAGACAGACACTTAACTGACTGAGCCACCCAGGCACCACTCTACTTTCAATTTAAATTCACAACTATCTATGTAGAAAGAATTACATAACCACATGCTTCCTAAAAATCTGAAATTCTCAAAACAGTTGGATAAAAGCTAGATTATGAGCATTTAGAAGGTAAGATCATGTCCAAAGAACATGACAAAGCTCCAGTTTCTCATGAAGTTTATGTTCTAGCAAAATGGAACAGAAAATAAAACTACAATCTACATATGTATTACATAGAAGAAATTTAGAAAAACAGAATGTAGAACAAGATGAGGCAGGAAATTTTAAACTGTGAGAAACAGTGATGAGTCAACAGTGATTTAGGGCCTACAGGTGGCACAAATGCAAAGATACTGTGCATCAAGGGAAGAGGAGGGAGGCTGCAGCTAGAATACTTGTTTCCGAGAGCAGGTCCAAGTTTACTATTAGGCATTTTGTTTTGCATGTGCATCCGAAATCCAAGTGGGCATGTGGTTACTAGTTGGGTATATGAGATTGTGGTTGAGTGTTTTTATCCCAGAAGTAAACCCCAAGACGAGGACTCAAATGTACTTGATTTATTTTGGGAAGCAGACTCAGGAAGCCCCAGGGAAGTGGGGAAATGAGATTGAAAAGGGAAAATGGCCAATAAAGTATAAGTTACCAAGCAAATTACTAATAGTGGGGAATTAGGACCAAATGCCACTAGGGAATGCTAGGAGCCTCTGTGAAAGGAATAACCAGAAGGACGAGACAGGTTCTCATATATCAACTCCTGTCAGTGATTTGTTGAGGCTGACTTTCAGGAAACTTTTTTGTTAGACAATTCTGGCCTGCTCAGTGTGTGGGCAGAGCAGGATCAGAGGCCAGGGAACTTCCTTTGCTGAACAAATGCAGACTTTGGAAACTGAAGTACTTAGGCAATTTGAGTATCTGAAAATAGTAATACCTGATGGATACGGTTACAGTGCAGACATCAGCAGAGAGGGAAAGATTGGGGGGCGGTCAGCAATCAGCCCTTGAGTTTATGAGACTGGATTAGATCCATGAAATATGACATAAAAATGGAGAAAGGGTCTGGCATAGAAGGCATTTCAAGGTTAAGGAATTGGGAAGAGTATGGAAACTCCGAGGAGTCCAGGAAAGAATGATCAATGAGGTAGGACGGAAATCAAGAGGAGGGAGTACCCCATCCTGGAAGTAAAGTGAGGAAAATACATTGAGAGAAGAAGTTATCAAGAAGTTATCAGCTGCCTCACATGATCCGGATCGATCCAAAAAAAAAAAAAAAAAAGGAGGGAACTGAGTTGTTAGAGGCCTTAGCAAAGCAATGTCAAGTAGTGGGTGACGCCAGAATAAATTGGTCTTTAAAAAGAATGTGACAAGGGAGGGAGTCTGGTCAACTCCTTTGAGGATGCTGATTGCAAAAAAAAGCCACACTCAGTATGTTGGGTGAATACCTGAAGTAATGGGGAATTAAGTGAAAACTTCTTTGCCAGATGCTTTCAAGAATACAGAGACAACATGGAGACCTTATTCCTCCTGAGACACCTCTTGCTTTTTGCACAGTGAAGGCATATCAGTGACTATGGAGGGACATGTGAATGTGCAGTCCCTCAGAGACCAGAGGAGATGGGCGGGAGAAAGGTACCGGGAATGAAGAGGTTTGCCCTGGAGGATGGTGGAGACCATTGTGGATACATGTCAGTGTCAAGACAGTGAGGACTGCGGCCTGGAGATGGGAGTGTGTTCGAGTAGATTAAGTCAATGAGGCAGTTGTTTCTGAAAGAAAAAGCAGATACAAGGTTTTGGTTTGGGAGCTGAAGATGAGCTATAGCTCAGTACCTGCCCGAAAACGTCTCCAGGGTCAAGCTCAGACACAGATGACCCATTCTCTAGTCATGGAGAACAAAGCCCTTTACTTCCAAATCTGCATCCTGGACACATCCTGGCAAAGCAAGAGGCTGACCTCTGTTTTTAGAGAAGTGTAATAGTTGAATCAGAAAAGCTCCACCACATGGAAGCCAGGAATGCACGAATAGATTTAAAAAATAGAGTACTCTGGCATTTAAACCTGGTCAGGAAAGAGAATGTGCCTTGGGAGAAGGAGTGAGGGAGGAGGAGTAGAAGAGGTGATTTTATCATGTAGTCCTATCCTGTTATGTTTTGTTTTTAGAATAACAAACGAACTCAACGACTTAGAGTAATAAACTCAATGACAAGGAGACCCAGTTCTAGTATTTAGTCTTCACCTTAATCTTTGTGTGGCCTTGGGGAATTCTTGTGACTTCTTTGATCTTCCAACATAGAGGAGAAGGGAGGAGGAGAGTTTTCTTTTTTAATAGGAGCGCTATAACAACATGCTTATGTGGTGATGGAAATGATCTCTAAATATGAAAGTTGTTAGTCTAGTTATCCCAAAGTGGTTGCCCTAAGCAGGCAAGTTCAGAAAAATTGTACTAGATTCTTTCTTGAACTAAGTATTTGTATTATCAAATTTGGTTGGTTAAACATTAATTTTCTTTTTTTCTTAATTTTTTTAAACATTAGTTTTCTAATTTTCTCCTTTTCCATACTGACTACCTTCATTTCTTCCATCCCTCCTTCCTTCTGTAATAATATATTGTGTGCATACCACGAGACAAGACTTTTACTAGGGACCCGTACATAAAAGGATGGCTATACCATTTCCTTAAGGAGCTTTTGAAATTCAAGAATAAGAACCAAACAAACAATTGAAATAAGTAATTTGTGGTCTGAAAGCCAGATGAGGAAAAGTCAGTCCAGGGTACAAAGACTATAGAATTTGTTCCTGGAGGACATTACTTTTTAAACAATAATATTTAACACTAGGTGGGAATTATTATTGATCATCTATCAAACCAGATTTCTTTCTGCAGTGTTTCTGGATAAATGGAACACAGCTAATAGAGGTTTTGCTTCAAAGCATCTGCTGAACACCCATTGTAATTTGTATCCCATTTTAATGAAATAATCTGATTTGAATGACCTCAGCTTGCGAAAGACTAATTTATCATCTTCCTCCGCAGCCTTGACTATAATGCTGTGCTCTGAGGATATGGAAGGGGTATATTCCAAAGGGTAGCATTTTAAGTAAAAGCATCAAATCATAACCAAACAACTCCTACAGAAGTCAGTCAAGAGACTGCACCAAGTGTCAATTTAAGAAAGCCTTCAAACCCCTAGGTGTGTTCAGAAACTTCCCAAATAGCACTTTTGTGGAAGGGGGATGATCTAAATGAACATTGTTTCACACCCAATTTGTCGTGCATAGTTTATCCTGCCTTCCATGTCCATTAGTTTCCAAAAATGCTTTGTGTGCAGCCTGGGAAAGGTATAAACAATCTAAGTACAGGCTTGATTGTACTATATGGTAATTGGAGCTTTGCTCCTCACACCGCCTCATCGTGGGTGTGCATATTTTCTAAAAGTTTACAGTTTGAATAGATCCCCCCCCTTTTTTTTTAGATTTAGTATATACATGTACTTTATTTTTGGATGTGAAATATATTTCAAAGAGCCATAAGTTCAGAAAAAAGGTTTTTAAAAACTCAATTGCACCTGTAGGGCAAATTGGTGATGTAGAAGAAGGCTTGTGATCATGGCATAGATCCTAACTCTTGAATACTTTTCAGTTCCTACTTAAAATGATGTGGCCAGGAGATTAGCAGATTTGCATTTAAGTCAAATGTTAAGTAATCTATCCAGGTGGCACCTTAACTAAAATAATTAAGTTCTAGTACTTCTAATGAAAGTCATATTTTATTACTCGTTATATGAGAGCATTTAAATTTTTTGAAAGAGATAAGTGCCTGCTCATCTTGCTCAGTGCTGTTTGCTGCTGTTTTCCCAATACCTAGTACGATAAACAGTTGAAAGAATAGAAATTACTTGCTTTTGGGTAAAAGCTTTTAGGGCTTCAACCTTAAGTAAAATGTTAGCATTAGGTTTTTCATAGATGTCCATTATCAGTTTAAGAGCATTTTCTTCTATTACTAATGTACTGAGAATTTTTTTTATGAATAAATATTATTTCAAATACTTTATTGTAGCTATTGAGAAGATCATATGGCTTTTTGACCTCATCCTATTAATATGAAAATGACATTGAGTGATTTTCAACTGATAGATCTTGTATTACTGGAATAAGCTCTACATGGTTATGATGTATGACTCTTTATGTAAATTGCCAGATTCATTTGCTACGTTTTTTTAAGAATTTTGCATATATGTTCATGAGGTATATTGGAATGTAATTTTGTTACAATGGGTTTATGAATTTGCCAAAATTTGACATCAGAAACTTAATGATAAGCTGACCTCTATTTTATTTTTAAGATTTATTTATTTATTTATTTATTTATTTATTTATTTATATTTATTTATTTATTTTTAAAGATTTTATTTATTTATTCATGAGAGACACAGAGAGAGAGAGGCAGAGACACAGGCAGAGGGAGAAGCAGGCTCCATGCAGGGAGCGCGATGTGGGTCTCGATCCAGGTCTCCAGGATCAGGCCCTGGACTGAAGGTGGTGATAAACCGCTGAGCCACCCGGGCTGCCCTGCCCTCTATTTTCTGAGAAGTTTTATGTGATGGTTATTGTTCCTTTCTTAAACATTCAGTGGAATTCACTGCTAATATCTAGACCTGAAGATTTTTGTATGTGAAAAATTTTAATTAAAAATTAAAATTCTCTAATAAATGCAGGGACATTTGGATTTTCTTCTTCTCGCGTCAGTTTTGGTAACTTGTCCTTTTCAAAGAATCTGTACATTTCCACATAAGTCATCAAATTTGTTGGCATGAAATTTATAGTATACTCATATTCTTTTAACATTTATAGGATCTGTAGAAAGTAAATATTTGTTGAAAGTTGAATAGATGAGTAAACCACAGAAGTTCACCTTTTTTTCAACTCATCTATTGTTTTTAAAATTTTTGTTAAGTAAAATAACAAAAAATGCATTTTTATCACATATAAAATTTCCTCAGAAACTTTAAAATACATTTGAAAAAGGATTATATAGGTATGGATGAAAGGAAAATAACTGAATAAACATGAACTTCCTCAACTTGCTCCTCATCCCCCTCACCCTATTCTCCTGCTGTGACAACTCAGAAAATGGTCCCCCATGGGCCCCATTAAGAGTTCATCTAAATACATTCTCATAAATCACTGAACTGTACTCTAAGCTTATTAACTGCAGAATGAAATGCTATTCATCTTTGCATTCTTCATAATCCTTAATACAGGGCTTTGCATCTACTGTTCAGTACATGTTTCATTCATGAATTGAGACAAATGTCTTTGATTCATGTCAAAGAAATCAAAATAATCAATTTATGAAATAAGCCATGGTTTGCGGTTTACATAAAATTTAAGTTAGAGTCTTTATATAATTTCTAGAGCTCAAAAAGAGCCCAACATGGTAAATCTACTTTAATATTTATATCTATGTGAAGAATATTTGATCGAGTATGATATTTCTGCCTTGAGGTATGACCTATATTCATGCTAATTTCCAGACTCTCTAACGAAGCAGTAATTAGACAGGCAGGGAGTCATTAGAAGGTAGTACATTTCTCTTTCTTCTCATAAATTTCTAATGTGATCAGTTTGTTTATTGACTAGGAAACCAGGGTTTGTTGCTTTATTAATATCTTGACTTTGTTTTGTATCTTAGCATGAAGCTTCTTTCCTTTGGACATTTGACAATGACTGAAGAAAAGGCTCCCCGTTGTAATAGATAAAATATTTTATGCTTATCTTTCAACATGGTCACAAGTTGGGCTCTGTTCTTTAGCAGGGTTCATAAAGATATTTTCAGCTCTAAAATATTATCATTTCATTTACATGGGGACTAATCAGCTTTCCTTCACTCTCTCAACACCCTCTGTAATTATAAAGAATTATTCTCTTTGAGCTCCAAAACTAGAGTCAAAGATCCTCAAAAATTATTCATCTTCTTTTTTCCTTTGAGTCTATTCTTGAAATCAGAAGTGCAATGAGATTTTAAAGTTTCTGCAAGTCACACAAATAGTTTCAGGCTACAAATGTGAATTCTCTGAATTAATATATGAGAAAGATGTCCCCTCCACCTATTCTTTACCTTCTAGCATGTAGCCCTATTGCAATTCAAGTATGTTGGAAAGACTTCCTGCGGATTCAACTTCCAAAATTTATACACCAGAAAAAGTTTTGGTGGATTTCCTCATCCTTTTAAAACATTTCTTTGCAGCATACTAAATGTGAGGGAAGAATTAAAATAGCTAGAGAAGGCTTTATTCCCCCCACCCTTTGCCCCCCCCCTTCTGGTAATAAATTGCTTCTCCTAGATCAGTAGAAACAAAACTTTAAACAAGATCCATAAGCGGTGACAGAGTGGATTTGTTACAGACCTTAATCAACGCTATCAATCTCATGATTAACCTCATAATTAACTTAAGTATAATTGTAGTAGAAATAGTATTTCCTATATATCTCATCTACTCCTAAAAAACTTTCTTGCTCTTCCTGTTGTATGCTCCTCCTTCCTTGCTTCCTATCCCTCTTTTCCCTACTTTCATTCCCACCTCCATTTTAGGAAACAAATGCTAATTACTGGGAAGGAATCCAAGTTCTGCAGAATTGCCAAGACTTTTTTGTCTTTGGAAACCCTAATCTTTACATGGCTGGGAAATATCATGTTATTGGAAGCTCTATAATCAGTTTTACTTTTAGCTGTTGATATGGTTTTACAATAGTCTTCCAAATTCTGTGATTTTTCTCCATAGAAAATCTGATGAACCAGAGGAATGCTACTGTATTTAGACCATGTCAGTAGGTATTATCTGCACTATTACCTGGATTCAAACTTTTTTCTTATTTATCTTCCCTTATAATATGAATTTCTTCAAAGGAGGTTTCTTACTGCAGAATCCTTGCTTCCTAACACAGCACTTTCAGAAAGGAGAGGTGAAGCTTTTCCCAAGAGGTTGGTGATGAAATTTTTAAAAAGAGTTAAACTGGGGAATCCCTGGGTACCTCAGTGGTTAAGCACCTGCCTTCGGCCCAGGGCATGGTCCTGGAGACCCGGGATCAAGTCCCACATCAGGCTTCCTATGTGGAGCCTGTTTCTCCCTCTGCCTGTGTCTCTGCCTCTCTCTCTCTCTCTCTCTCTCTCTCTGTCTCTCATGAATAAATAAATAAAATCTTAAAAAAAAAAAAGAGTTAAACTAGTGTAATGACTTAGATTGTGTATTAGTTAGGATTCACATTTTGTTACTAGTCACATTTTTGCTGTAGGTCCTTGTGCAAGTTACTTACATTTTCTCACCTTTAGATTTTCATCTGAAAAAGGATTACCATAACATTCACAAGGGTGATGTGAGGAATAAAGACCATGGTTTTGGTTCATAAGTGAATGTTAAAAAAGTGCGCCCTATGATTATAATTTTCATCATCATTATTATAAATTACCTGCTGAGGATTCCTGAATTGATAAAATCTTCCAAGAACCAACTCTAGAAGCACAGCTGAGATATCCTAGGCCAGGATATAGGTTCTGAAACGGAAATCTGCTTGGAGAAAGTTTGAGGAATGCTTCCAGTAACACCTGTGAGAGGACAGTTCAGATTTGAACTTAAATGCAGGTGTGCTCCTTGCTTCAGGTGAACTCCTGGGGAGTCTGGCACTGAGATAGCCTTCAAAGTTGACTTCCTGTTGAGAGAAGGGAAATTGGTATGTAAGTTTTCATATTGGGCAGTCATGGATGTGGGCTGCCCCAGAGCTGAGGGAATGAAAATTTGGGTGTGAGAGTTTTCTTCATCTGAAAGCATATCCTGGGTGGTGAGCAGCCAATAATCCCTGCATCTGGGAATGACTTAATTGGTCCTGAAGGGGAGGGATTGTTAAGACCATTGTAAAGTCTATTACTGCTGTCCAACCAAGAATTTACCGTATGTGTGAATCCATGAAACTCCTGAAAAGTAATGTTAGTAATATACGTATATATGAACAAAAATGAGATAGTAACAGATGTAAGTTTTGTAAGTCAAAAAGTTGAGACATAAGGAATTAGTGGTACTCAGGATCACCCTCCAGGAGAAGTAAGATTTAAGACATACCTTGCAGAGTCAATGGCCTGGGAGAAGGTCCATATCAGCAGGTGATAAGAGCAAGGTATAGGGACAGGAGTAAGAGAACTAGTGGAAAAGTTACTTTTAAATAAACATGTACAGTTTTATTGTGCACATTCAATAACAAATATTTTGTTGATGGCAATATTCTAGAATCCCTGAAACCAATAAGTAAACAACAATAACAAAACTAAGAGTTATGACATGGCCAATTACATACTAACTGAAGACAGAGACTGTAGGTCATTCACTCCCCAGTGATCAATAAACTGTCTTTTCTATAGATGGTAGTCAGAAAGAAAGTTTAATAAAATAGAAGGAACTGATCCCTGCTTAGTGCTTAGCATTGTAAGTGCTCACAAGCTATGTGTCAAGTAATTAGAGTAATCAAGATGCAGTCACTGACTTTAATTAAACTTTATAGCACTGAGTGAGGAGTAATAAATTTATATGAAATAAAAGTGGAGAGGATTTAGGGCCAATCTGAATTGCATATTGATTCAGATGATGGTAAAATATATGTGTATGGACACATCAGTAATTAACTGGTGTAAATCCTTTCCAACGAGTCTTCTCTCTCAAATACATATTCACAAAAAATATAGTGAAAAAAATACTTAAACATTTTGTTAGTCATGACACTAGACATCTGCATATTTCTGAAGAGCTGCAGGTGTAACATTGCATGGCCATGCTCAACTTAATGAAGAGTGATCAGAGTACTTAATTAACTTTGACTCTGAATTAGAATTAGAAGTCTGAATCTGGGAAATAGGGGGTCAAGCAGACTCAGGATAAAGAAATGCCCTGAGAAAGGAATTAAGAGCTTTGTTCTAAGAGGATTGAGTTATCTACTCATGTACCCATCCACCATTTTTCTAGTATGTGTTATGTGCTAAACCTAGAAAACCAACCACTAGAGAAATATGAAGGTTTTTTTTTTTTTTTTTTTTTCGTTATGCCAGAGGGAGAAAACAGGTAAACATATATGAAGTTGCAAATTGTTTAATACTAAGATGGAGAAAAAGGTGTATGTGGGGGGCAGGGAGATGCTCACTTAGGGTAATGAGGAAAGTCTTCTGTAGAACGATAACCTTTAAAAGTTTTTTTTTTTTTAATTTTTATTTATTTATGATAGTCACAGAGAGAGAGAGAGAGAGAGAGAGAGGCAGAGACACAGGCAGAGGGAGAAGCAGGCTCCATGCACCGGGAGCCCGATGTGGGATTCGATCCCGGGTCTCCAGGATCGTGCCCTGGGCCAAAGGCAGGCGCCAAACCACTGCGCCACCCAGGGATCCCAACCTTTAAAAGTTTAAGGATTGAGAACTTGGCTAATAAAAGACCAGGAAACTGATAGGAGGAGGAAGTCGGAAGGAGAATGTTCCAGGTAGAAGGAAGAACATGTGAGAAGCCCTGATATAGGAAAGGATTTGGCATATTTGTCATGGGGCAGGAGTCTACAGATTTGTAGTGATGTAGGCAAGAGAGTGATACAAGCTGAATCGGGAGGATGGGAGGGTACACAGCCTTGGTTAAGCATATAGATTTTAATTTATGTCATGGAAGCCAATAAAATAATTTAACCAAAGGAGTGATACTGATTCAACAAATATTTGTTGAAAGTCTTAATATATACCCAGGAAGGCTTAGGTACTTGACATACATTAGTGAGAGAAAAACACACATTCTAGCTCGTGTTGGACATAAGCTTATATCCTAGTTTGCATATAGGGGGTGAAGACAGACCACAAACAGTAGGCCTTATAAATAAATTTTATGATGTGTCCTAAAACAACAAATTCTGTTGATAAAATGAAATTCAGGGCCACATAAGGTCAGGAATGCCAGGAACGAGATGTGAATATTATCTATGATTTTAAATATAGCAGTCAGGGAAGGCTTTGGCGATTAGATTATGATTTTAAAAAGATCACTTTGCTTCAGATATTTGGGTTTTCTGCGACTCTGAATGAATGGAAATACATTTTGTTATGGTTGATGTGATACAAATGCTGCCTCTGTGTCAAGATTTTATGTAAGTGTGGTTGTAACTGTGACCATTGCCTTACACTATCCCCTTGAATTTTGTATTATTATGTTTCACTCACTGAACCAGTGTTATGGTTCTGTGTTTGTGTTTTGTTCTTGTCACATTTGTTTTTGTTCTTGTTTGAATGAGAGATGATTTAGAAAAAAAAAAATATGCTTTCAATGGATTTGTAGAGGGGGAAAAATTGTTTTTATATCCAGAGGGTTACCTGAATAAGCAGACAACCAGATCTTTAAAAATTGGCTAATTCAACAGGAGAGAAGTCAGTTTGTTTGGATATTTCAGTATTTTTTGTTACTCTACATTGTCTGTAGAATCAAGAATTCAAGTCTGATTAAGAAACGGTAAGACTGCTCTGCAGAAACTTTTAGTTACTTAGGTTAGGATCAATTCTTTTCTTGATGTCAATATCTGATTAAGAATCTAATTTTCCATATCATCATTTGCTTCCTTCCCCCCAATTATATATACTTACGATGATTTTTAGAATATAGCTTGATTCTATGGATACATTAAAAATATTTATATTGTCATGGTATTAGAGATGTTTAAAGTGAAATTCTGGTTAACAAGACTTAGCAATTCAAGAATTGCTTAAATTTTAAGTCAAAGGAGCATACACTCTTTCTTATTAATTCTTAACTTCATTCGTTCAACACACACTTATTGAATTTCCATTAGAGGCTAAGTCCAGGTGTAGGTGCTCAGGAATCAGACAAAAAAGGTAAACTTCTTACCTTGGGAGACGTATACCGAAGAAGTTATAGAACTGTTTCTCTTCAAGATCATTTTCAACTGATCACATGAAACCCAGCCCATTCCAAAATTTTAACATCGGTGAAGGAAGGAAAAAAGAAAGGAAATATGTCGATTGACGTAGAAAGGAAGATTACAAGATCAACTCCAGAGTTAAATAAAGCATTTCGTTAGACAAGTTTTACTCTGTCCAAGCGTGGTCAACTAAGAGGATCCCTGTGCTGGAATACAGTTCGTGTTTCACTCATGAAGTTCTACACTTTGTAACAGGATTGCTGCTTCTGCAACGAGGAGTGCCTCTTTCTAATATTCAAAAAGCTGTGAATGGATGAGTGGTGACAATAATCGGCTCTTATATTTGATGATATTAGTAGCTGGTATTTATAGCTTTGACATGTCAGGCATCATGCCCTGGGCATAATCTCTCATTTTATCTGAACTCCTAATGAGGGAGATACCAATATCACCCCCACTTTACAGGTGAGAAAACTGTGGCTTAGAGACAATGTAATGTATACCCAGCTAGTGGAGCCAGGATTTGAAGCTAGCCTGAGTATCTGCATGGCTCATGGATTCTAACAAACACGTTGAAACATAATACACACAAATGTGTACATACACACACACATGCACTTGAATTTGATTATCATTTGCGGTTAAAGAGTACACAACATCTATAGACTAGCAGAGGATTCAAATGTATAGCAATCTTGTATTTAGAATTCAGTGATACTGAGCAGGGATAAATTGCTGTTATGGGATTCTTGGTTACACTGCTCTATTAATTTAACAGCAGACTCTGACTTTATTACAGTAAATAACATATTCATTAAAATGTTTAAACACTCATGAATGAAGAGAAGAGGCATTAGAAATGCAGTCTGGTAGCATAACAAAGCAGAGGAATCATTTCACGGCATTAGGGAATTCTGGGGAGGTGATCTGCATGTTCTCAGTTTCTGACTCTTTCAGTCTGTTTTATGTTTGGCATTCAAGCCTTTTCATACATACCACAGAGGCTAACTAAAGAGAGCTATTTATTTGGGAGAGAAAAATCAGCAGCCTCTCAGTGGAATCAAGCAATTAAGAAGTAATGTAAGCCTTCAGGAAGAAAAAGTTTGTTCTGGATTGGGTTAGGCAAATCCACCACAGGGAAGAATTGAGCAGTCCTTCATTCATTCACGTGGCATGAGAAAGACAATTGCATTTTAAGCAGGGGACTGAAAATGCAATTGCTTTATGAATGTCAAGTAAGACTGGTTCTGCAGACAATTTTGTTTGGGATTCTAACTTCATAGGTTTAGGATCATCTGCTCCAGTGAAGTATATATAGCTCCTGGATGTTCCTGACGTCAGCCTTTGGGGCATTTAGATGGCTTAAAATACACAACAGGAATGATTTTTAAGAAACAAAGCATTATCTTTAGCTAATTAAAATTAGCTAAAGATGTTTGAACAGGATGGCTGTAGATGCACAATGTGTTATATGTGGTAGAGAACATTGAGGCCATTGTAAGGATGTGGGCTATAAAAAGTCAGGTAATAACAGTGGTAATAGGAGAAGACAGGTGGAGAGAAATAACATCTTGTATTGATAGGGCTTGACTACTCTTAATTAAATATAAGAGGCAGTGGAGAGGAAAGAGGTTTTGTTTTTGTTTTTGTTTTTTTTCTGCTGCATCCATACACTTATTTAAGCAGTAGATATTTAGCACCTATTAACTTCAAGGCACGGGGCAGTGCTGAGTATCATTGTGAAAAAAAATAAGACTCTTGCTCACACAATGATGGCAATCTAGGTAGAGGAACACATGCAGGGTACACAGGACTAAAAGTGTGTGATCAAGGTATGTAACTGAGTCATGCAGACAAAGGAAGACTTTATTCAAATAAGTAATGCATAAGCTGAGGTCTTATATGTGAGGCAGAGTTAACTTGATGAATAAGGGAAAGACTCTTTTAGGCTAGGAACAGTTCCTACATCAAGAGAGAGGATGACACACAGAACTGCTGTGTAGAAAACAACAGCAGCGTACAGGCATGAGTAGGAAGACATGTTTTTGAAGAAGTAGATAGAGGCTCATGATAGTCACTTATACTCAAATAGATCCTAGTTATTCAAGTTAGCATGCATAATTTCCCCTGTTTTCCTAACATGAGGTGTGATAATTGCTTTCTAAATCAAAATAGTAAGATTGATAAGATAAGATAAGATTGAGAAGTGCTTTGGAAGACAGTGAGATTAAAAGTCAGCATTGCAGCAAAGATCGAATTAAGCAATTACACCCAACTTCCAAATGGATTAAAATTTCTTCAAGTAAAATTTCAGCTGAGAGTGTGTGCCCTAGCAAATTCTTCCAGTTGCATAAAAACAGCTCAGAGTAAAAGAACCAAGGATGTTGTTCTTCTAGCTAAAGCCTGATAGTTGCAAAAACAGTTATAATTAAATTAAAAAAGTATATGTGAAAGAGAGAGTGAGAAAGAAGGAGGAATAGAGAGGCAAGGAAACAGAAGACTAAAAAAATATACTTAGAAAATCTAAGAGGTTATTGGAGAAAAGAGCCATGGAACTTATTGGAATTCAAGAAATAAAAAGGGTTTTGAGAGTTACACTGCCAAAGAAATCACGAGTCTGAACAACAAGAACAGCAACAACGAAGCAAAGAGGCCATTACTACTGGTTCTAACCTTTATGGAAAAGTTTATTTTCCTATACTAGGAAAATAATTTTGTGGCTAATGTGAGTTTATACTCCAATTCCTTTGAGTGTGAAACAATGGAAAAATAGAGTTTCCAGAGTCAGAGCCAAGGCAACAAGTGATTGTATGATGGATATCTTCTACCAACTAACAACATTTGTATTTAAGGACTACTTCTTTCTTTCTTTTTTCCTTGTTTTTAAAGACTATTTCTATCATCAGGGTAAAATTACTTGCATTATCTGACCAGCAGATTTCAGAATTGCTATGAACCAGTGATTTCTCTATAGCTCACATTCTTCTCCCCTCTAAATGTGATTATCCTATCTGCCTTGCTATTGCATTTTAGGTGTGTGTAGGTCAAATGACTTTTCAGTTCATAGGTCTTTGGACCAAAAGGACTCCTGTCCAAATACAATGAGAAACTATTAGACAAGAGTCAAAGATGGGGGAGTTTGAGCTGGAGGCAGTGATTGTATGGGGTTCTTGGGCTATCTTGGGTGATACAGATGTAGGAAAGAGAATGAATTGAATATTTGGTGATTAAAAGAGTGGACTGTAGTAATCGTCCATTAATATTTCCAGTTCTCTTGGTCACATGGTATGATTATATTT
Source organism: Canis aureus (assembly GCF_053574225.1). NCBI lineage: Eukaryota > Metazoa > Chordata > Mammalia > Carnivora > Canidae > Canis > Canis aureus. The sequence goes on from NC_135631.1 coordinate 25,099,183, forward strand.
ATTTACTTTGTGAAATTAGGTCTGATCCTAATTCATTAACCTTGGTTAATGAATTGGGAGTGATTCACTCTAGTCTTCCTTTGAAGCAACCAGCACAGCTTCAGACGGTTGTCCATCCACCAGCATAGGTCCTTCAAATAAAATTATGTGGAACCTCAGCCAGCCCACTGTGGACAAGTAGCATGAGGGAAAAATAAAGCATTTTTTTATTTTAAGCCTAAGAGGAGATTGATGAGATGCTTGATATTGCGGTGTTACCTAGATTATTCTGATTGATACAGGGCTACATTATGTAGAACATTTTAATCAATATTGATTACTGGGGATCCCTGGGTGGCGCAGCGGTTTGGCGCCTGCCTTTGGCCCAGGGCGTGATCCTGGAGACCCGGGATCGAATCCCACGTTGGGCTCCTGGTGCATGGAGCCTGCTTCTCCCTCTGCCTATGTCTCTGCTTCTCTCTCTCTCTCTCTGTGACTATCATAAATAAATAAAAATTAAAAAAAATTAAAAAAAAATATTGATTACTGTTATCTTTATCCTAAGATCAATGGAAAGCTATTAAGGAATTTTGGATAGGGTAATCAGAATAATCACTGCCATCTTGTAGCTAGCTCATATTTGGTGAGGTCAGGTTTACGCCATGCCTTTATACCTAGTGCTCTGGGTAGTTTGTATACAAGCTCACTGAACAAGCCTTAGATGATTGAGAAAAGATATCTATAGAATTGGTTTGACATCTTTCCCCCCAAATTACTGGAATTCCTTATAGCAAGTGACCTCAGAAGACTATTCCTACTGGTTATTAAAACCCTTACATAGTAACCGTTTGTAATACATCTTTATTCCCTAGACCTCTAGGTTTCTAATTTTGTCTTTCTCAAATTCCTAGCCTTCCAGTCATACCATAAACTGTTACGCCTCAACTACCAACATTCTGTTTACACTGGCAATGAGGTGACCACTGTGTTTAAGCATAGTCAAGTTTTATATTCAATTCCAGATTTCTAACTTTGAGGGAAGTACAATAATGGTCATGGTGCTGTCAGGAAAAGGTGAACCATTTTGTGTATTTCAAGCAGGAGGAGAGTAAATTTAGGCAAAGTCTGGAAAGGTATTTGGATGAACTGGAGTAACAAATGGGAGAAGAATATTGTTTCCCAAAGATCAAAAGATTGTAACTGTCCTTGATAGGAAACCATGAACTAAACTTTCTGAAACTTCCATTGATACAGCTGGAGCCTGTTATGTGCCATTGTACGTAATTTCTTTGCTGAGACTGCAGCTGCTGTTGGAATTGCCCCCGGAATCAGAATAAAGGGGCTCCTCCTTTTCTATCACCTTCTGTTGATTCAGGGCATCTCAATAGAAGAATCTAACAAAAACCCAGATTACTAGGGAGATTGTTATACACTTTGTAGGTGCAGAAGCATGTAGAAGAGAGAATGTGAAATTAAAAGTCAGTGGGCACTACTGGACAAAAAGAGATGGTGGAAAAAAAAAAAAAGAGATGGTGGTCACATTTCAACTTAGTGTGAAGGTCACCGCTCTCTTAATTTTCTCCTACTTTGTTAACTATTCCTCCTTGGTTCTCTTTGATAATTGTTTCCCCACAATCTTGACCCCTCAGTATTGTAATGCCCTATGTCTCAGGTCTTAGATCTGTATCTTCTTCATATACTTTGATGCCTGAGGATATTCTCTCAAATCTCATGATCTATAGACTGACCATCTGTGTATCTTTGGATCCAAACCTTCCTCCAAATTCCAGACTTCTGAATTCCAGACTTCAGCCATTTGAACATTTCTTGTGGCAGACTAATTAGTACTTAACACTTAGCATATGCCCAAATGGAGCCTCTGATGTTTTCTCCCCTCACCTAGCTGTAGCACCTCCAAAAATGAGCAATAGCAACACAAATACACACAACTCTGATCCTCCCCGAGTCTCATACAGTTGTGATGATGGGTAGTGTCATCCTTCAGTTGCTAACTGCAAATACCTGGTGGTTACATCTGATTCCTCTATTACCCTAACACGTACATGTCTTACAACAGCACATCCTGTCTGTTCCATCTTCAAGGTAGATGCAAAGTCTGCCCTTGACCTTTCCACCATAACCATTCTAGTCACTAGCATCTTTTTTTCTGGACTATTTTAATGGATCCACAACTGGTCTGTCTTCTCTCTCCTTTAATCCCCCCCTACAGAGTCTGTGCCAAAAGCAGCCAGAGTGACCTTCTCAAAATTTAAAGAGGTTAATCAACTTTGCTAATCAAATTCCTGTAAAGGATTCCCCTCTCACTCAAAATAAATTCCTAAAATTGCTAATGTGGCCTATAAAGTTCTACACCATTACCTTTCTGACATAATGTCTTACCATTCTCTCTGTCACTCAAGCTATCCCAGCACACTACTTTTTTTGCTGTTCTTCAACATAATAAACTTATTCAGTGCTTTTGCACGTGCTCTTCCATTTCCATGGGATGGTGTTCCCCTAGGTATTTATAAATCTTGTTTGATCAATTTTGTTAGGTCTCTGCTCAAATGTCATTTTTGAGAAGCTTTTCCTAATTATCAAAAAAGCTTTCTTTCATATGTTCTATTTCCTTTCCCTGATTTACTCCTTTTTAGCACTTAACCACTCTTGTCCCTTGTCTGCATAATTTTTTTGTTTCTATAACTCTATGCAATTCTGTTTATTGCCCATCTCCTGCCACTAAGATGTTTAGCTTCGTGAGTGTGGGCACTTCATTTTATTCACTGATGTTTTCTTAGTATCTAGGAGAGTGCTTGGCCCTAGATAGGTGCTCACCACACACTCATGGAGTAGACGGATGAATGAATGAATGCAGTATGAAAAATGAATTGAAAGGATTCTAGAATTATTGTAACTTGGTTTGGGAAGTTATTGATGCATGATGGTAGCTTGAAATACAGTGATGATGTTTGTAGAGGGAGGGCTATTTATAAACAAGTAGACTGCATTTGGTGATCAATTGAATGTAGGTGGCAAGGAATAGTTCAATGTTAAGGATGCTACTTAGATTTCTAGGTGGTACAACTAGATTAATGACGGTGCTATTCTCTTGAGTAAAAGGAGTAGAATAGGAACTGATTTTAAGGGAAAAATCACGAATTAATTTTAACCATGTACATTCAGACCCAACCTTTATAACAATTACCTGAATAACTCAAATCCCTAGACTAATATAATAAAAATACTCCTAATGAGGAAAGAATTTATGTTGTTGGGCTCTAGGGTTCTTGATGAAAGTACGTATAATTATTAGAGAAATCTTCCTTATCCCCACTCATAGGTGGTATTTTTCTTTTAAGTCACCTAAGGCCCCCTTTGCTCTCAAAGTCTGCTGTAAGAAAGTATCCAACACAAATCACTTATACCATAATATGAATTTGAGTCCATGAGGCATTCTGATGAAGTTACCTCATTTCTGACTATATAATAAAAGTCTCCACCCCTGTCCCCTCTTAGATTTCAAGCAAGAGTAATCAGGTAGGCAAGATCATTGTGGGAATAGTAACTCATCCATTATACATGATATTATTTATCAAATAATAACTTAATCTTATTTTTTATACATAAGATAAATTCTGTATTTATTTTGATAATGTCACAGGGATGAGTAGGGAAAGCAATTTTAACCTTATTTCCAGTTGTGAAATAAATGGATCCTCAGCTTCAAGAATTTCAAGCCAGAAAAAGCAAGTAGGTAAAATCATTGTAGAAATAAAGACCTATCTACTATCCATGAGATTATATTGATCTGCAGGGTAATTTAAACCCACTTTTTATACATAGGATAAACCTTCAGTTTATTTTCATAATCTCAGCTAGGTAAATGGCTGGTTTTCTGGGAGATATATTATGGCTACTTCTGTGGGCATGTCAAGAAAAGAAATTGCTTAGTGATAAAAATTTGAAAAGGATGAGGACTGGTATAGTAAACCTTTTATGATAAATCTACCTTTGCAATGTCTTTCTGAGATGAGGAGGTACATCCCAAAAGAGATGTTTATGCTCAATATGAAAACTACCATTTTGAGTAAAATAACAGAGTAGGGAGAATGGAGTTGTTTAAATGTTAATTATGTCCAAACTGAAGAAGTGTTCACATGACAAGATGCAGAGTTCCTCCTCCTCCTCCACACACACACACACACACACACACACACACACACATATTTTAAGCCAGAGTATGTATTTATTCATGCAATACAGAGATATGTATTTAGCATCTACCTCTGACAAGTTTGGGGCTGATGCTATGGAATGTGACGAATGTGAATGTAGTATGTTTGTGTAACTTGAGAATCTCTTAGTTTATTATGTGATAGAATATATTTTTGTGACTTCAATGTAATATGTAATAGAATGCGTATCAGGGGAGTTAGTCTTATAGGAATCTAGAAAAGAGAGATTACTTCTGATTGGAATGGGTGGGTGGGGAGAATTTAGGTGGATTGGTAGAGAACACAGGGGCTGGGGCTGTGCTTTGAAGGAAGACAATATTATAGGCAAGCTGTCATGGAAAAGACACAGAACTCCTGATGGAGGTAATATGTGCAAAGGCCTTGGAGCAGAAAGTCACTGCACATGGATAGGCTTGTGCAAGTGATTCAGTTTGGCCACACAGCAGAGCAGGTGAAGAAGAATACCAGAGAAAGACCACAAAGAGAGCATACGGTGGAATGAGTTGCCTTCCATTGCAGTTTAGACATTTGGGCATCATTTCTATGAAGATTGAAACTGAACCGAAAATTGAGGTACCAGGTTATAATCTAGACGTACTGTTAACTGTTTGTGGGCAAGTGGGTAAGACCTCATCCTTTTGAGACATCCAGGATATTCATCTACAGGATGAAGAAGCTCCTGTAGTCTCTGAAATTCTTTCCAGTTCTAGGATTCCTTCAAGCATTCAAATTCAGATTTGATGTTTTTTTCCCTACTCCTCACATGAAATTTGTTATAATGTTATTCTGCAGACTTTCCTCCAAAATTTCTCTTCAGTCCATTCTGCATTCTCATTCCTAACACTGCTTTGGTATATAAATCTGTTTCTTTGGCTTTGGCTTTAACCTGCTTATTCTGTATCACTGGCCATCAGGACCCATAGATCCAAAGTGCAATGATTATGGAACACTGGAAATTTCCTAAACCTGCCTTGCATATCCATGCTTTTATAGCAATACTCATACTCTTTCTGCTTAGAATGCCCTTGCTGCTAGTCTCCTATGCTTGAAGAAGTCCTTATCTATTTTCATACATCAATTCAAATACTATTATTCCTCTGTAGTCTTTTCCCCTGACTCTTGTTTTTGTTTTGTTTTGTTTTGTTTTGTTTTTTTTGGGGGAAAGGGGTGGTTGGGCATTCCTCTCAGTGCACTTTATTTTATAACTGCTATGATTAGCTTTGCTTATAAATGTCTAAGTTTTCCACTAATTATAGATTATTCATAAATTTATCCCTCAAAACACCCAGTTCAGTGATGTGCATGAAGGAGGTGCCCAAGCCAATGCTTGGGTGCATAAATGGCAAATAATACAGTTAACATTGAGACTTTACAACCAAGGTAGAGAATTGGCTTGTGGTGTGTACTAAGCAGGTTTCCTTTCCACTTGGTAACAGTGCTGTTATAGGGGTCATTCTGCACTTACAGCCCAAGAAACCAGAACTGTAAAGGGTCTGATCTCTCAAGTCACAAATGATGTAGAGCTCAAGCTGAGCCAATCCATTTGCACTCCTAGGTTTTGAAATAAGAACACAAAGAAAAATGGATAAAGGAGTAAGCCTAGAAGCATGAACTGAGTCACATTTTTGACAGAATAACAAATTGCAGTTGTGGAAAATTCTGTGGAAGATTCTGGAACTATTCTACTTCTTGCTTTTCTCTAAAACCTGCTTCTTTAGTTTCATCTTGAATTCTGTGATATCTGTAATAACACTGTCTTGAGGTGGTTTGAATGAGATTTTGTTACTTGGAATCAAATGTTGCTTTCTGTGAACACCTCTTAATCCTCAGGCGCCTCTTCTAATCTGATGAGAATCTCTTGAGATTGAGTAATAGATGTCAGGTTTCACTAAATGGCAAATTGTTAATAAAAATCCATATTAAAAAAAATAAAATAAAAAATAAAAAAATCCATATTTAATTTCTTATATCTCACTTGACCAGCATATTGCTTGGTCCAAATTAGCAATTTGGTAAATACAGATTAAAATAAAAGGGCATTGAGGTGACATGGTGGACGTGGCCAGGGTTCAAGTCAGTCTGCCAAGAGCTAGTGTGTGGCATTCTGGGTGACTCACTGAGGTATTAAATAGGATTTTGCTAGTGGTTGCCTTGAGAGAATTCTTGAGGTAGAGCTGAGAATCCAGAGTAATGAATACCACGTATAAGTATCCATGTAAAGAGGACTAGAAGCAGAAGAATATTTCTGCGCATGCTGGCTAATTTTAGATGGAGATTTGTTTGTGGCACTGGTGATACTCAAGTGGGATATGTTTTTATTAAAAAAATAATGTGGAATCTATTCTCAATGTTTGAGTGTACAGTACAGTGTTAACTATGTGTATGTTGTCATTCAGCAGATCTTCTAGAATTTTCTTTATACTCTGAGTGAAACTCTATGCCCAGTCAAAAACACTTCTGTATTTCCTCCTCTCCTACCCACCCACATACTTTGTTTCTGACATTGATTGATTTAAATACCCCATGCAACTGGCATCTGCAGTGTTTGTCCTTCTATAACTGACTTATTTCCCATAGCATAATGTCCCTTCAAGATTCATCCCTGCTGTAGTAGGACAGGATATCCTTTTTTAAATTGAAATACAGTTGACATGCAATATGAGTTTCAGGTGTACAAAATAGTGCTTCAACACTTATATACATTATGAAATGATCACCATGATATAGCTACTTATTGTCTATCCATATACAAAGATGTTATAATAACTATATTTCCTGTGTTGTACATGACATCCCTGTGGCTTATTTTAAAACTGGAATCTTGTACCTTTTAATCATCTTCCCTTATTTTTTCTGTTTTACCAACCCCTCCTCCCCTTTGCAAACCCTATGAGTCTATTTCTTTTTTGTTCATTTGGTGTTTTTTTTTGTTTGTTTGTTTCAGATCCCACACATAAATGAAATGGTACAGTACTTTACTGACTTACTTCACTTAGCTTAATACCCTCTAAGTCCATCCATGTTGTTACAAATGGCTAGATTTCTTTTTTTTTTTTTAATGGCTGATTCATGTTCCATTGTATATTAAAGCTGAATACTATCCCATTGTCTTTATTTACCATGTCGTCTTTTTATCTATGAACATTTAGATTGTTTCCACCTCTAGTTTACTATTGTGAATAATGCTGCAATGAACACGGAAGTACAAATATCTTTTCAAAATCCTGTTTTGAATTCTTTTGGATAAATACCCAGAAGTGGGATTACTGGATCATATAATAATTCTACTTTTAATTTCCTTGAGGCACTTCTAAACTATTTTCTGTAGTGGCTGTACCATTTTATATTCCCACCTACAGTGCACAAGGGTTTCAATTTCTCTATATCTTCATTAATACTTGTTATTTTCTATTTTGTTGTTAGTGGCCATTATAACATATATGAGATATTTTATTGAATTTGCAGATAATTAATTGATTTGCAATTCCCTCATAAACAGTGATCTTGAGCTAATTTCAAAAATCTTTTCTGTTGCCATTTGTCTACCTTCTTTGGGGAAATGTCTATTAAAGTCTTTTGGCCAGTTTTTAATTGGGCTGTTTGTGGGTTTTTTGCTATTGAGTTGTAGGGGTTTATTTTATATTTTGCAAATTAACTTCCTATCAGATATATGATTTTTAGATATTCTCTGAAATTCCATAGGTTGCCTTTACACTCTGTTTTTTGTTTCTCTTGTTGCAGGAGCTCCAAGAAATTGTTAAAGACTAATGTTATGAAGCTATTCTCTGGGCTTTCTCCTAGGAGGAGTTTTATAACATTAAGCCATTCATCTATTTTGAATTTATTTTTATGTATTGTGTAATATAAGGGTCCAATTTCTTTCTTTCCTTCCTTCTTTCTTTTCTTTTTTTTCTTTTTTTTTTTTTTTTTGCTTGTGGATATCTAGTTTTCCTAACATGATTTAATAAGACAATTTTTTTCTCATTGTGTATTTTTGACATCCTTCTAGAAGATCATTTGGCCTTATACGTGTTTGTGTTTATTTTGAAGCTCTCTATTCTACTCCACTGGTCTAGAAGTCTGTCTGTAGGCCAGTTCCATACTGATTTGATTACTGTAGCTTGGCAATGTGTTCTGAAGTCAGGATGTGTTAGGCCTCCAACTTTATTTATTCTTTTTTCTCAAGTTTTTTTTTTTTTTTTTTTTTTTTTTCATTTGGGATCCTTTGTAGTTCAATGTGGCTTTTAAAATTGATATATCTCTTTCAAAAAAATGCCATTGGAACATTGATTGGGATTGTATTGAATCTATAGATTGTTTTGTATAGTATAGACATTTTAACAATATTATATTTTCCTATCCATGAACCTGGATATTTTCCCATTTATTTTTGTCATCTTTAATTTCTTTCAGTAATGTTTTGTAGTTTTTACTGTACCAGTCTTCTGCTTTTTTGCTTAAGTTTGCCCCTAAGCTTTTTTTTTTTTTTTTTGGTCAATATATTTCCCATTTTTACTGGGCATACTCACATACATAATGTAGCTTTTAAGTGGGTTTTCAATATATATAGTGTTATCACCTGGTTTACAATAGATTTATTATTATAAATCTCTTTTGCAACAGTTAATATACTTGCAAGGTATGGAAAAAACAATCTATTAAGTTCTCTTGTTGGGGAAATTCAGAGAAAATTTTTTTCCTAAGGAAGACTTCATTCTCTCTACCATGCATTGAGAAAAAAGGAGTGTCCTTGTCTTCTACAGCTTTTATGGAGGATAGAAAATAACCTTTCAACTTAGCTTTTTAACTTACTTCTTGGGCTCATCTAATCATCAACCAAGTAGTTCATTTTATTTTTCCCAATCTCTCTCCCATTTGTTTCCTCTTTTCTACCCTGTCTCCCTGGTATACACACGCACACTTCTAATACTTCAACATCTGCCTCCTGCCCTCTTGCCTGCTCTCCTTACAGAAACTTCCTTTCTTTTCTTTTTAAAGATGAGGTCTTAATTGATTTTGATCGACTCTACTCAAAGCTTTAGCCTCAGGTCCATATTAGGAGTAACCTTTAATAATTTGAAGATAGAATTCAATTGTTTAAGGAAAATAATAAGAAACACTTGGTAGAGATACATGTATCAAGAAACATAGATCTTGGTCATAGTGTAGAGATGGCTGACTTTTTCTAAAAATAGATTTTATTTACCTATTTACCCCATGAGTGGGGGGAGAGGCAGATGCCTCACTGAGCAGGGAGCCTCATGTGGGGCTCAATCCCAGGACCCTGAGATCATGATCCAAGCCAAAGGCAGACGATTAACCAACTGAGCCACGCAGCTGCCCCTATGGCTGATGTTTTTTAAATAAGTTTTTTGGAGAAGGCAGAGGAAAGTAGTTGGTACCTTAGGAAATGTTAGGGACATGGTGAAAATCTATTCACTATTTCAAGACAACTACCAAATGATCATCTCTAGTTAGAACATTGGAGTGACAGCCTTTACAGGTTATGAAATTTGCATGACAAATATTGCATATGCAAGCATCCATTAACAGTAACTTTGTAGAGCAAGGATGATGCCAGCTAGCAAAAAAGTGGTGCCAAAGACAGTGTTAATTCTGGAGTCCTGGACACCAGGAATTGCTCATCCATCACATGGCCATCACACCCCAGTAGAAATGTCTGCAGAAAGCAATGAAGCTGGCTGCACCAGCATTTACACATGGAACATCTCTTGGGCAGTCAGGTGTCATAGGCCACAGACTCACAGTTCTTTTTGTGAGAATCGTGCTCACAGTTGTGGCTGTAGGAGGGGGGAAGGCACAAAAGGATCCTAGCATGCATATTCCCCCATTGAGACGGCAAGTTTTGTTTAATTCCTTACTGTTCTGGATCCCTAGGGAGGGCACAAAGTGGGAAGCTGGGTGTTGAAATGCAGGCTCCTCCCGGGACCAGACGCTGCCATCTCTTAAGGGTGGCTCTCTCCTCGCAAGTTCAAGGTGGCCTAACCCTTAATGACCTATTCCTAAGCTTTTTGTATTTTTGTTTTTGTTTGGATGCTATTGTAAGTGGGATCGTTTCCTTAATATCCTTTCCAGATTGTTTCTTGTTAGTTTCTAAAAATGGAACTAGTTTTTGTATGTTGATTTTATATACTGCAATGTGTTGAATTTATTTAGTATGAAAGTTTTTTGTAAGTAATTGTTAGGGTTTTCTGCATAAAATCATGTTATCTGTGAAAACAAATCATTTGACTTCTTCCTTTCCTATTTAGATGCCTTTTATTATTTTTCTTGCCTAGTTTTTCTAGGTAGGGCTTTTTTTTAATATTTATTTATTTGAGAGAGAGTGAGAGAGAGACAGAGAGAGAGAGAGAGAGAGAGAAGGGGGGAGAGTAGAGGGAAGGGTAGAAGCAGGTTCTCCGTCAAGCAGTGAGCCCAATGCTGGGTGTGTGTGGCTTGATCCTGGGATTCCAGAATCATGACTTGAGCCAAAGGCAGATGCTTAACTGACTGAGCTACCAGATGCCCCTTCAGGTAGGACTTCTAGTACTATGTTGAATAGAAGTAGTGAGAGTATCCTTGCCTTGTTCCTGATCTTAGAGAAAAAGCTTTCAGTTTTTTACCACTGAGTATAAATTTAGCTGTGGCTTATCATCTGTGGCCTTTATTATGTTGAGTTATGTTCTTTTTATACCCAATCTATTGAGTTTTTATCATAAAAGATTGTTGAATTTTCTCAAATGCATTTTCTGCATTTATTGATATGACCGTATGATAATCATGTGATTCATGTTGAGCATGCTTAAGCTCTCTTAAGGACCTCCTACATGTAAGTGGAGAGAATCTGAAGTGGAAGCAGCATGATGTAGGAAAGATGGGGGAAGTAAGCAAACAAAGCCTAGGCAATAATCTCTCCAGCTTCATTGTAACCACAAAGTGGTGTGACCTAGATTTAATTGGTTTGTATAAATATAACATGGAGCCAAGAATAAGATGAGAATCACATCAAATGTGGAACAGATAACAAAGAGGAAGGGTCAAGGATAATTCCTCAAACACTGGTAGGATATGCTTGCATGGTCTTTATTAGTCAGCAGATATATAAAGTGTAGTTTATTTTGATGACTTCAAGGGAAACATAGAGGAGTAGAAATTCTAATTCAGGAATCTTGGTAGGAAATGCTCAGGTATATTCCTCCTAGGCATGTGCTATAAGCTGATTTTTTTTAAGCTGAATTTTATATCCCAAAAAGAGATGTTCAATGTTTCACTCTAAGTACCTCAGCATATAAGCTTATTTGGAAATAAGGTCATTGCAGATATGATGGAATTAGTATGATGTCATGCAGGAGTATGGTGTGCCTTTATTCCGGTATGACCAGTGTTCTTAGAAGAGGAGGAGAGACACACAGGAGAAGATGATAGTGTGATGGTGGAGGTAGAGATTGGAGCGATGCATCTCTAAGCCAATGAATGTCAAGGATTGTAGGCAACTCCAGAACCTAAGAAAGAAAGAAAGAAAGAAAAAAAAAACCCACAACAACGTAGAACAGCTTTCCCCTAGACTCTCCATAGAAAAGATAGCCCTGTTGACACCTTGTTTTTGGACTTCCAGGCCCCAGAACTGTTGATAATAAATTTCTGTTGGTTTTAAACTTTCCCATTAGTGATTCTTTGTTGCAGCAGACTTAGGATACTGATAGAGAATGGCTGGGTGTGCGTTAGGCAAATAAGATATAAAGCAGTTTAGAGATGAGAAGTTAGAAAACAAGTGCCATGGACAAAACTTCCAGGACAACTGGTCACAAAGAATTTCAAGTTAGATGAATCCTACCACTCTCAACTAATCACTGCAAAACAGTGCATTTCACTCTGTGGGCTGCTGAACACAAACCAGCTTGTTAAGTCATCAGTCACTTTCAAATGTACAGTAATGGAAGCAAAAGGCAACATGTTATTTACTCAAAAATGCTCGCTTCAAATGGAACAATGGAAGAGTTAAATAACAGCTTATGTGTTCCTGCTTCCCACTCTTCTGCTTGATTTCTCATCTTACGTGACTGTAAGCTTAAGAGCCTCATGGACACCATTGGTGGTGGTAATATGGCTCAAGGAAAAATGACCAACTATGAAATAAGGGGGAAAAATAAAAGCATTGATACGAAATAAGCTCCACTGGAGTTTTACTTGAATTTGCGATCGCTAAATCTATTAAAGGCTCTGGTTACATAGTCCAAACCAATTGGAAGAAAAACAAAATATGCCACAAAGCATAGGGATTTTTTTTTTCTCTGAAATACCAGGTAGGAGTGTCTGATAGTATCTATCACATTTTTTGACTCTTCATGAAGTTAAATTGGCATCAGGGGTCTTGGTAGGTAATTCCCAGATGTGCTCTTCCTGGGCACGGGTTATGAGTTGCACTATGCAGGCTACTTCATACATAATGTTAGTCTTAATGCAGACCATACCTGTTGCTCAGATTTCCAGACATCTCCTAGACCGGTGTGTGGCATTTGTTCAGTTTGTAGTTCCTGGCTGTTCATTTTGGTCTTGCCTTTTAGAGATTCCCTGGTAACAAACAGGCAAGTATTCAGGTAAAGCTTCAGTGCAACACTTGTGCAGATTTCTATGTTTGTTTGTTTCTTTTTTCCCCCTCTATGTAACTCCATTTTTTTCCTGCTACCCTCTTCTTAAAATTCCAGCCTTCTTATCCTTCCTGAACTTTGAGCTCTGTCTCCTTAACTTAGTGAGATCACCACACTTTGCTTGGTAGAGGCCTACCTATACCATGGTCAAGGAATTATCTTCAGATAGAAAGGTTATGCAATCTAAATCCACTTTTTTTTGGTTTGGTGGCAGTGGTGGTTTATAGGGACCACAGTTCGGCTCTATCTGATGTCCAGAGGGAAGGCTGAAAATCATTATATTGTATATTTTGCACAGTGTTCTGGTTATTCATGATGAGAGGTCAAATTTCCCACCCGTTATTTCTTTGTTTTCAGAAGTAGAATTCTGTAAGCTACATGTTTGTATAAAATGTACCCAATCTCTTTTTTTATGTACCTAATCTCTTATAAACTTTCTTAAAATATTAATTTTGTTTCTTTACAATCTCTGAATTCTATTTTTCATGCACCACGTCCTTTTAATCTTTATCCTGTTTTGTTTCATTGTTTTCAAAAGTCAGGTTCATATTAAAAACAGTAGTAATACTTAATACAAGTGGCTGTCAGGGGTAACTGCTGGCTCATACCGGTTGTTTTCACTGGGTCTTTTGAGTGTGATGGCTGTACTACCCTGATAGTGTCTAAGGGGGAATTTGGAAATAGAATTAATTATAAAGGACACTCACGCTATCATTAAGGAGGGCATTATTCTGTGACAAGATCCACCCCAGCAGTTCTAGTTTCTCTGGGCAGCTTTTTCCCTATTTCTTTAGGGATCAGTTTCCATATTTTGGCCTGAAGATAAATACTCTGCTGCCAACTCAAGATTTTAGAAGATGTAAAAGAGTGATTTATTATTTTTTTTTATTTTTAAAGATTTTATTTATTTATTCATGAGAAACACACAGAGAGACAGAGAGAAAGAGACACAGGCAGAGGGAGAAGCAGGCTTCATGCAGGGAGCCCAATGCGGGACTCGTTCCCAGGACTCTAGGATCATGCCCTGGGCCGAAGGCAGACACTCAACCCATGAGCCACCCAGGTGTCCCTAAAAGAGTAATTTAAATAGCTATTCTGTTAAATTAATAAAGGAGAAGAAAGAAGAGGGGGCAGAGATAGGAGACAATGGGGGGTGGTGGTGTTTGGGTGGGGATTGGCCACCTCACAGAGCTAACACAGGGCAGCCTGGTCTTTAATCCATGCCTTTAAACCCACTTACATTGGTGATTCACTAGTGAGTGGATGACTGCTATAGTGGAAATTTAGGAAAGACTCTCCTCCCTTTTGCAACCTTCTGGGCTCTTGAACATGATTGTGTCATTTTTGGCAACATTTTCCTGTGGATCTGACATAGGAGATAAGATAACTCTCCTCAGGAGTTGAAGAACTGGGGAGTTCCTCTTTATTGAACCCTAAGGTCGGGCAGCCTGGGTGGCTCAGTGGTTGAGCATCTGCCTTCAGCCCAGGGAGTGATCCTGGAGACCTGGGATCGAGTCCCACGTCGGGCTCCCTGCATGGAGCCTGCTTCTCCCTCTGCCTGTGTCTCTGCCTCTCTCTCTGTCTCTCATGAATAATTAAGTAAAATCTTAAAGAAAAAAAAAAAAGAGCTAAGGTAGCTTAGCTTCTAAGGAAAATAATTCACTATTTAGATGAGCCCGTTTTACTTGAATAGGTAACAGGTAAGGAAAAGTTTCCAGCCTCCACTTAAACTCCCTTGCAGTTAGTGTCATGATTTCTAGCTATCAAAAAATACTATATCGATTGTACAAGCTCTGTAATTTTATGAGCTATCATGTAACACCAAAAATCATTATCGCCGGTGATACGAGTTGCCTTTGATTCTTTTTTATTTTTTGCCCCTCAGTCCAACTCCAGAATTCAATTTCACATAGAATGTCTCAACACCCACTGAACCGTTAGCCCAGAATTCATGTTGGAAGTGTTAATTTCTCATAACCTGTAAAGCAATGGTTTCAAACTTGCATGCTTTGATTGACTTATTTTGTAAGTTATATTTCTTAATATCTTATGAGAAATACTTAAGTGTTTTTTTTTTTTAATTGAAGGACATACAATGTTACATTAATTTCAGGAGTACAACGTAGTGGTTCAACAGCCATATACGTCTGCTGTGCTCACCAGAAGTGTGGCTGTCACCATGCAACACGATTACAAATATCACTAGCCATTCCTGAGGCTGTACCTTTTATTCTGCACTATTGTTGATTTTAAATTAATTGCCAGAGGTACTGTTATAGGTTATGTCTACATCATCCTTGAGATTCTTGTCTGTGTTTACATATTAAATTGTCAACTCGCATCCATGTGTCTTTTGAAAATTTTCAAATATAAAGAGTTCTAGAAAGGATAATTCTTAATGAGCATACATCCTCCAAGTTTCATGCTCTTCTCCCAGTTGTAGTTATTTTCCCGTTTTCCACAGCTTATCACAGTGTCTATAGGAAGGTTTTCTAATTGAAATAATGATATAGGGTACTTGGGGGGCTCAGGCAGCTGAGCATCTGACTCTTGGTTTCAGCTCAGGTCATGATCTCTTGGGGTCATGAGACTGAACCTGGCATTGGGCTCTGTAGAGTCTGCACTGCTCCCTCTGCTCTCTCCCCTTGCTCTCTTTCTCTCTCTCTCTCTCTCCCAGATAAATACATAAAATCTTTTAAAAAATAAAATGAATGGAAAAAAATAAAATGAATGGTTTATATTCTGTTTAAAGAAAATGAATTTAAAGGTACCAGCCAAGAGGAATGTAAGCCCAATATGTAGTATTCTTCTTGCCCAGGATTAGCAATATTTATCACATTTTTTCCCACACTATGTTGAGAAATATGTATTATTTTTGTTACTAGGCATATGCATCCATGTACATGCATATACATATGAAAAAATTAAAACATGTTCCATGATACAAACTTATTTTCATTATGTGTTGCATCCTAATATTTTTTTTCCTGTCACAATTTTACTGATGTCCACACCTCAAGACCTTTTATGATGATGAATTACCATTGTGTCAGCAAAGGCTAGAAAATTCTCACCCCCCATTTTGATCACTAGAGCATAAAAGTGTGGGACTTAATCTTGTTTAGTTAGATCATCCCAAGGGGTGTTAAACCTTTATATTTTTATATTTGAAATATAAATATATTTGAAGTATACAGTTATAGAAGAGCAGAAAATAAATAGCTTACTAGTAAGAAACCTGGGCAAATACCACTAAGGTTAAGAAATAGTAACATTGAGATATTTTAGAGGCATTCCCATAGCCCTGCAGAATCATCGTCTCCATTGTTTCCAAAGGTTGGGTACTATCTTGATTTTATCATTCCCTTGTTCTTTTTTATTTGTGGACCTAACCATTTATCTCTAAACACTAGGATTATATTTTGACTTTAAAAATACTATCCTTGATAGCCTTTGGCTACCTCACATGGATTACCTAGTTTCTATTACCCCATAGAGGTGAATTCCCAGATGCCTCCCCTAATTCTGAACATAGAGGCTAATATAGATATGGCTTAAGCCTTATTCATACCTTCTTTCCTTTTGTCTTTTGATGCATGCCAATGTTTATCATATTTGTGTCCCCATCTATGTCTTTTAAATTCTTATTTTATTAATCACCTACCTCTCTATTTGGAGAAAATGGTGTCATACAATGTACAGTTGCAATTCCTGTGGAACTAACATTTGTAACTCAGGTTCAACTGTCTGGATTTGGAGTGTGTTGGATTAGACGATGATGAGTTAGAGTGGTGGCAATAAGCAGAAGGATTTCTACTTGAGATATATATTTTGTATAAAATTTTATAAAATTTTCTGATTGAATGTGGATGGTGAGGTATCAAGTACTTTTTTACTTTTATCAAGTAAAAATGTGTCTCAAACCAGATCAACTGGGTAAATTTAGTATCATTTATTGAAGTGGGAGAAAATGGCAGAGAAATTCTGTTTTTTAGGTGGTTGCAATTTGGTTTGCCTCTGAAAATGTCAAGAGAAAATATTTGTGAGACATAGAAGTGGACATACCAAGTAGATATTTGTATACATGAGACTTTCAGTAGAAATACTGGGCTAGAGACAAATTTAGGAGTTGTCAGCCTATAAATGGTCTTTCTCTCCAGTTGATTCCTTTTGCTCTAGTAGGTTGAATTTTCATAGTCGTAAGAAAGCTCATGACTAAATCCAGTCAACATGGACTGCCTTATGGGACAGAATAGGCGGTTTGCTTAGATAAATGTTAGGCTGGAGCTTTTTATTTTTCTTTGATTTGCTAAGATTTTTCTAACAGGGTTCAAGTTATATCATATGCATTTTGTTCTTTTAAATAGAAAGTCAACGTTTATATAAACTTTTATAATTTAAAGCTTTTTCAGAGATCAGTCCCATCATAAAGAGCCATATTGTTGAACAAAATCAATAACTTAATTTGTTAATATGAATAAAATTAAAAATTCCTTTACTGATTCTGAAGAGGACTTAAAATATATCATCCTGTACCTCTTTATGTTTAGATCCTCATTAGTGAAAACTGCCATGCTTCTAATCAGATGGTAGGTCATTTTTCATAACAATATTTAAGGAGTAGGATATGCTTACAACCCTGGAGGTAGAGCAATTTCAATTTCAGAACGTAAAACATGGAGTTTCATCGGTACTAGTATAGTCATATTGTCAAGGTCTGAAGAAAAATGTAGAACTCCATAGTTACATAGAGGTATGTTTGTCACTTTCAGCAGCCCTGCCCCCAGAAGAAAAAAGAAGAATCAGAAAATTAAGTCTTGTACCAGAATAGCAACAGCAATATCTGAGAAAAAAATTGCATCTGGTTCCATGTTGTTGAATAAAAGTTCTTTATTCTGATCCAAGATATTTTATAATA
This sequence comes from Canis aureus, assembly GCF_053574225.1. Taxonomy (NCBI): domain Eukaryota; kingdom Metazoa; phylum Chordata; class Mammalia; order Carnivora; family Canidae; genus Canis; species Canis aureus. The sequence continues at coordinate 25,116,963 of NC_135631.1, forward strand.
GTGTAGTTCTTCAAACCCCAGACTTCTGTGTCGTTTATGCCACCAGGTACAGTGATGATGCCTGAATAAATCTGAATCAGTAAAGTGAAAAATAAGGACACTTTCTGTTGTATTAAAACAACTTAATGAATAAATTGGAAGAATCTTAATGGGAAACTTAACATGCCAAATCTTACCAGGTTGATTGCCTAACTTGATTTTCCATCTTCTATATGAAAAGCTGCTCCCTGGTTCACTGGTGCTGTGTCTGATTCAGTCTTCTACTAAGTCTTTGCTACCAAAAGTGAAAAGTAGTTAATACAATTTAAGTACCCTTATGATGAATAAGCAGTCTCCGGACTCTGTGCTTGAAAAATCCAATAGGCTGACTTTGCACTATTTTAACTCTCTGTTAATTCAAGTAAGCACCATTTAAGGGAAATGAGAGGTGGATGATAGAAGGAACTCTGATTGTATCTTCTTTTTCCCTCTCTCATTCCCACCCTGAGCTAGATGGAGGGGAGAGACGCTATAGCATAATAAGGATTCAGGCCACTTAATAAATGTTTAATTACATTCAGATCTGTTCACTTAGCTTAGGAGTTATTGTCAGCTAGTTAATGGGACATGAATTAAAAAGCATATTCAATGAGGTGAGGGTCATTTTCACCTGCAAGGTTTCTACCTGCCTTTGGAGCCCTGATGGAATCTCAGCTAATTAGCCACATTTCACAGAAGACCAAGCCTTTGTGTCATTTAATAAAATATAGCTCATGACAGCAGCATAATGAAGGAACAAAACAGTAGGCGAAGCTCCCATCTTGGTAGTGTGGCTGGAGGTTAAAAAAGAAGGTGTATAAGAAAGCTTTAAAACTCTAAATATAAGGGGAAACGTGCAAGCTCAAAACATATTTTTTTGTATTTTATTTTTTTGATTTGTATTTGTACCTTTATTGTTTTTGTATTTTAATGTATTTTATAGAAAATGATATTGTAAATACCAAGCAGTTTTTGCTTTTGATTGATAGAACAATTCCTCTTATTTTCATTTCCCAAGGCATTCTATTTTACTTATAGTTGTGATTTTAGAAATTCAACAAAAATGCTACTTTCTGGATTTTTTTAAGGATCTGATACTGAAAGAATAATATGTTTCATTAACTGTTTAAATATTTTTCATGCCCAATATGGAAGAGTCACTGTTCCAGGGACTAAATTTTAATTTTGTTCATGAATAGTGCAGGTCGCTTTTTGCAGAACCAGAACAAAATTCCTCTGTCTTGTGATTTGTACTCAATATTTTGAAAAATATACATTTCTTACAAGTGCACAAAGTTAATTTTAACAACTCTTAATTTCTAAGAAAAATTTGCTTTTAGTAGTTCACCCCTATTCAAGGTGCTGTACAATTTTTTAAAAAGATTTATTTATTTATTGGGGGGGTTGCTGGATGGGGGAGAGGGAGAGAGAATCTCAAGCAGACTCCCCACTGAGGCTTTATCTCACAATCCTGAGATCATGACCTGAGGTGAAATCAAGAGTCAGATGCTTAACCAACTGAACCACCCAAGAGCCTCAGTGTGGTAAATTTTGAATAGTAATTAATACTCATGGTAAAAAAAAAAATAAATGCTAAAATTTAGCCATAAATATATTTAGATAATTGTTATGTTTAATATGTGCCGGGCGCTGTTTCAATGTTTTATAGTAATTGCTTCATTTGACCTACCTGTCCCCATTATACGGATTTGCATGTAGTTACATAACTCGTGCAAGGTCAAAGATGTGGTGCATATCTTAGCCTAAATTCAAATCTAGGCCTGTATTTATTCCAAGCACACACTTTTAATGTCCACACTCTATCACTTTAGAATAAAATAAAAATGAACATTTTCTATAAGGAATTTTTTTTTGTTGTTAATCAGTCTCTTACCAGTTGCTGTTCTTTGTGCTCTAAAAATTGGTCGTGGTGTAAAATGATGAAATGCTTTTTTTATAAGAAAGTGGAAGAACTCGAAACACGAGTATGAGAGGAGATAACTATTCTAGAGTCAGATGTCAAAATCTTCATCCCAGATTGTCAAACTGGATTATATTTCTTTGAAAGGTGGAAGAAAAGAAAAGCTACAAAACATACAATCACCTGTTGCTCTACAGATAACCCAGAGATTTAGTTAAGTTCATTTCATACATGTACTAGTACTGAAGTTCATGTCTGTGTGGATTTAGGAGCCCCAGAGCTCTGTTCCTGGGTGGGCTCACCCTTCTCTCAGCTCTGGCATTTAGAACTTCACCATCTGCCTTGACCATGAGCACAAATCGCATCCTGCCCTTTATCTGTTTCTATAACAGTCTATGACACCAATGTCATGCCACATCCTCAGAGACTCATATTCTATACACCTCCTGTTATTGCCCCAGAGCAAAATCCTTTGCACCACCAAGCTCTTCTGTCTCCTGCACCTTCTTGCTCTAATGGGATTCTGACTCTTTCCTAAGGATACAGTTTCCCCTGTGGTGCTCTCAAGATGAGACCATTGGTTTGACATACTGCTTAAACCTGGAATTAGGGTACATGGCTTTTGGGTCCTTATTGCTGTTTTCATACTCCACCCCCCCCCTTCCCCAGATCCTGTAGTTCTCAATTTCATAATCCCACATCCTCAGAGATTTCTAACAATGTCCTTCCTCACTGCAGTGACCTTTGAAATCCTTGGATTACCTAGCTTCACTCCTTAGAGATTTTAGTTCCAGACTCATAGTCAACCCTCTCCAATACCATTCCAGTATTCATTTAGGTGATTTCATGATATATGCAGATGACCCTTCCAATGCCATGGCTTATCAGGACTTTATGTTTCCTCTGATTATCTTGTGCTACTCCCACCTTAGTCATTCACTTCTATGATGATAAACTAGATTTATCACTGACAAAACTTCAGTTCCTCTGTGGTCTTAATTTCAATCTCAGTCTCACCTGATATCAAACTACCACTTCCTGACTTTTCACTCCTTCAAGAGGTCCAGTTCCCACATTTATCTAACTGAACCAGGATTTGCAATTCATTGTTGCTATCTACTTTTCATGGTTTTCCCCACAACCACCTAATTTTTAAAAAAAATGATTTTATTTATTTAAGAGAGAGAGAGAAAGCAGGAGTAGGGGAAAGGCAGAGGGAGAAGCAGACTCCCCACTGAGCAGGGAGCAGTTGTGGGGCTTGATCCCAGGACCCCAAGTTCATGGCCTGAGCTGAAGGCAGATGCTTAACTGACTGAGCCACCCAGGAGTCCCCTCACAGCATCCTAACTTTTAAATCAATTTAGATCCATGCTCCATCATCACACACTTGTCCCCCTCGTCATTCATCATCCTCACTTGGAAAATTCCAACCCTAATGAAAATCCCTACTTAAACGCACCTCTGCTCAAGTGGATGATTGTTGGAAAGGAACAACTCACAAATATGCTGACAGGTTTGGATTTAAGACACTAGCCAGAAATTGTCCTTAGTGCAGCCCCCAAACTCTGTTAAAGTTTCCTGCATCATTCACTCTTCCATTATCATTCACTCTTCCATCCTTCATCCTTCCATCCATTCCTGAGTGATAATTCACTCTTCCATTATCTTAGGTAACTATTCCATGCCTTCTCATGTGTCCTCAATCTCCAAATCTTCCTACACTCTAATCTCTCTAAGAATTTGCCTTTATATTACACTATGGGGGGGGGGGCAGGAAGCCCTCCCTTCTGCTCCCACTGTCACTTCTGTTTTCCTTCCTGTATCTGTAACAAAAATTCTTTCTTCTTTCTTATTACTAGAAATGGCCTCTCTGTACTTACTTCTAAGGCAGCATCTTTTCTTGAATATTTCTTTCCTTTTTCAACTACTCAAGGTCATAGATCCAACAGGAAATCTGTTCCTTGTGTGATCAATTTCATCTTTTAACTTGAAAATAGAATTATAGTTTCTAAATAAGCTGTAAAAGTCAAAACCTCAAAATATCTTGACCATACATTGCATTCTGGCTACCAGTCCATATCTTGGTTCTCCTTAAGAATAAAGTGACATAGAGTTGAGTATACTTATTCTTTCTTTTCCTCTTGAACCTATTCTGATCAGGCTTTTTTTTTTTTTTTTGTCTCTGCCTTCCCATTGAAATGCCTCTTCTGAATGTAAGCAGTGAATTTTCAGTTACTGAATCTGATAACCAATTCTCAGAGTTAGCAGCATTTGACACAGTTGGTCATTTCCTTCTCCCCTTTGACGAAACATCTCCATGGAGGTGCAGGGCCTACCAAATCCTCTTAGGTTCTACTTCACTGACCATGCTTTTGGTTTCCATTGCCAGATTCTCATCACGATTCTGTGCTCTCATTGTTGAGTCGCTCCATCCCCTACAGTCCTATGGCTTGAAACATCATGATGGTTTTCATTTCTGAAATCAGTGTTTTCAGTTTGAGCACCTACACAAACTCTAGAGTTGAACAGTTCCCTGTCAGTGGCTTCGTCTCCCTACCATCCCATACTTGTTTAAAACCAAATTTTGAATCCCTTACCCATCTCAGTAAATGGCATTGCTGATTGTCTAGTTACTCAGGCCAAAGTATTTGAGGTCGCATCCAAAATCTCTAAAACTCTGTTTATTCTAAGAGCAGCTTCTATGGATCTACCTTTATCCATCATGAAAATGTATGCTTTATCCTCTCCCTTAGTATCTCCTCCAATAATATTCTTGTCTCAGCCACCACCATCTCTCTGTTAGATTAATAGTAGCTCCAACTGGGTTCCTAATGCTGCCATTTCCCATCTCCAGTTTACCAAGCAGCCAAGATGATATTTGTGAAATTTAAGTCAGTTCATTTCTGTGCTCAAAACCTTTCCTTGGTTTCATATATCATTCAGTAAATAAACCAATGTCCTTCCGTGGACCACTGAGCCCTGCATGACCTGGCCCTGTGCTACGTCTCTGACCTCTCCTCATTCCGCACTCTTCCTGGTCAGTCCATGCCAATCACACTGAAATCCCTGATGTTCTTCAAATGGGCAAGTAGCTTTTTTTGATATCAGGGCCTTTGCACCTGCTGTTCCCTTGGCTTGAAAGTTTTTTTTTTTTCCTATATAATCTCATCTCCATTAGGTATTTGCATCAGACATTTTCAGTGAAGCATTTTCTGAATAGTGTATCTAAAAGTGCATTCCTTAAAAAAAAAAGTGCATTCCTCTTGCCACATAACTCTGTCTCCTTTCCACATTTGAATCTTTTATTATACTCTACCAGTTTACTATCTGACAAATCATGTGAACTTTATTTTATTTATTTATTTTTTTCATGTGAACTTTAAATTGTTGGTCTCCCTTCAATTACAATCTGTAATATATGAGTCAGGTATCTTTATTGTTGTCTTTAAACTGTTCTATCCCCAGAACATAAAGTAGTGTCTGCTATTATAGTAGATGTTCAATAATAATTTATTAAGTAAATGTAATACACAAAATATGATACCAGTCAGTTCAACATGCCTATCTGGGTCTATCAATGATGGTACAGACAATGAGAGATGGAAGTGGAAAAAAGGCACGGAGAGAAGAGAAGTTGTCTCTTGCTAATGTTACCTAGAAAGAGAAAGGAGTATTTGTCCTCAAAGACACAGCTTTGTGGAAGAGTGTTTTAATAGCTTTCATAGCACAGAGATGATCAAAAGAAAAAAAAGTCTTCCTTTTATGAAACTAGTTTTTTCTTTTTTTTAAGATTTTATTTATTTATTCATGAGAGACACACACAGAGAGAGAGAGAGAGAGAGAGAGAGAGAGGCAGAGACACAGGCAGAGGGAACCTGACATGGGACTCGATCCTGGGACTCCAGGACCATGCCCTGGGCCAAAGGCAGCGTTAAACCGCTGAGCCACCCAGGGATCCCCCAAGAAACTAGTTTCGGACCATCAACAGTGTTTCCTAAAGAGTATTCCATTTGAAGTTGTTTACAGGAGCTGTTACCAGGCATAATCTCTGAGAGGGGTTCTGTAGCACACAGGCTTGAGGAAATCCATATCACATTTAAATAGGTTTTCCCATTACAAGACTTCCTAAATTTTTAAAAACTCAAATGTGTATTGCGTATCCTGTAAGGAAAAATCTACATACTGTTTTCAAAACTTGTTGAGTAAATAATACTTTTTTTCATGAAGCTATTTATAAAGTTTCCTTAAACATATTGAACAATATTTAAAGCTTATTATGGGTATTATTCCAGGCACTTAGAATATAGGAAGAAAGAAGTCCCTATTCTAATGGTGATTACATTTTACTTCCCACTGATAAAAAAAACCCAAGAAGGTACAACAATACGCCCATAGATACAAAGGCCTAGGTAGTATAAGCTATTTCTCAAATATATGAGAGTGTTTTGTTTATTTATCACATGCTAGCACTTTTATTAATTTAAATTATATGTGATTTTACTATCGTATAATAAGATCTTCAATAATCTTTCAAATTGCTGATAGAGTGATGCCAGTCTGTGCTGTGGTATCACACTTCTTGTGAACTTTGTAAAAGAGTGCATTTCCCCCCCCCCCCCCATTCTACACACAGGGAAATGGACTAGATGGTAAGAAATTCAAATGCTAATGCTGAACCTTGAATTTACTAAGTCCTTACCCTTTGGCAAGTCACTAAATATCTCTAAACCTCAGGTCTTTTAGCTTTACGTTGATTGAAGAAACATGGGACACCCGCCTATAAAATGGTGATTCCTATCTCTGTTTCACATTCCTTCATTTATACAACATTCTAGATGTGGAAAATTACATATATATGAGATCACCATCACTGTGCTATAATATAAAATATGCTGTGAGGAGCATGAGAAAAAGGTGTCATTCCAAAGGGGCTTTGGCAGATATTTTTCTAAGATATTTGCTTTTTCTTTTTACCAGGTTCTTTCTTACCAGCCCCTCCCGGAAGGAGAATTCTATTTCCTCCTCCATTGATGTCATGCTTGGCTACATGACTTGCTTTGCACAGGGAAATATGAGGGAAGTCGTGTGTTCTGCTTCTCAGCAAAAGCCTGAGGAGCCATGATATGGTTCTATCTTTCCTATTTTAATCTTGCATGAGATTGGCATGAAACAGTAAGAGGTATTCCTTTGGTGTTGGTCTTAGTGAAGTTGAGCCATAGTTAACCTACCACTAACCTACTCTAGACACAAACTTGAGCACAAAATAAAGTTTTGCTATAAACCTCTATGATTTAGGGTCACTGGTTGCCACAGCAATACAAAGCTAAGCTCACTGATATAAGAAACTTTAGAAACAGAGTGACATTTTAGATGTGATTTAATTTGTAAGATGTTCATTATCTAGGCCAAGGGTATGCAAAAGAAGGGCTGGAATTCCAAGTAAAGAGTGCAAATGTGCAAGTGTCTGGAGGCAAGAAAAGAGTGATGGTTTTGAGGAACTGCAAATACTTTATCACTGTTGATTTTATATACATTAGAAAAAAACAACTTTGAGATGTAGGCCAGTGCTATATCATGGTCAGTTTTATACTTTGTCTTCAGATTTTATCATCTAGATCTTAAGGATTTAAATAGTGATGAAACAGAACTGGATCTGTCGTTAAAAAAAAAAAAAAAAAAAAAATCCCGTTCCAGTATAAGTGGTAAACTGGGATATCCTGAGAGATCGTTTGGGAAACACTTGTATTAATTCAATAGACGAGTTGGGAAAATTTATGGGGGTGACAGTGATAGAGATAAAAGTATAAAACCCAGTGGCATTTAGGTGGTAGAAGCAAGACTTAATGAGCTACTGGAATCAAGAGGAACAGGTAGAAATAGAGGAACAGAAGGAGGAGATTTGTTGAAGGGCTCCAACAGCTCTTTACAAATGTGAGAGACTCCTTTCTACCACACCAATAATGAAGAAGCATGAGGATGGGGCAGGTAGGGTGAAATACAGATTTGTTTTTTGTTTTGTTTTTAAAGATATTATTTATTTGACAGAGAGAGAGAGAGAGAGAGAGAGAGCAAGAGAGCACACAAGCAGGGGGGAGCAGCAGGTAGAGGGAGAGAGAGAAGCAGACTCCACGCTGAGAATCCTGGCATCATGTCCTGAGGTGAAAGCAGATGCCCGACCAACTGAGCCACACAGGTGCCCCGGATTTGTTTTTTTTTTTTTCTTTAGGTGAAACAGAGGGCAGAAAGAGTGATGTGCTGGCTGAATGGCAGCATGTAAGTGTGCCATCTTCAGAATTTCACAATTCCTTGTTTTTACTGAGATAATTACCTGAAAAAAAACCAAACACTACTCACATTAGGTGGCACCTAAGAAAGCAATCCAGGATGAACAATATTCTTACTAGTTCCCTAATTCAATTTTACCTCATTGTCCAGTAAATAAGCTTCTCTGCCTGGCTGGAAAAATAAAGACAGGTGTCACTGCTCCTATGACAACCAGCACTAGGGGACAGTAGCCTGCCCTGGAGAACTTGGTTGTTGGAGGCATGCAGACAAATGCAGCTTTCGTAGATCAGCCAACTCTTTCTTAAAAACCAAAACCAAAACCAAAACCAAAAAAAAAACAAAAAACAAAAAAACAAAACAAAAAAAAAAACACAACAACTTGTGGCAGAAAATAATCAGAAGAAAACTTACTGCCATAAACTCCTCCCAATGTTTGTAATCTGAGACATTGCATGAAGACCTCTGGAGTATTCAAAGTTGTTTTGTTAATACCAAACTTTGAGAGTTCGCCCACTTATCTGGAGCTTGTTTTTTGTTCATCACAATTGTGGGTAGAGGAAGAATTTTAATTCCTTTGTCTTGGGCATTGCAGTATCACCAACAGCAGACTAGAACCTGATGCTTGCATGTCCTGTTAAACTGGAGAGACAGATTTAAAGCATCCAAGTGAGGGGGAAATGCCCTGCTTTGTTGATCAATGGGGAGTGAGGTATGGATTTATTTTCAACATGATGCACACTTGAGAGAGAAGATCCCCAAATGGTGGTTGTGGGCTGTCAGATGGGGTTTTTCATGTGTATTAGAATGAAGAAAGGCAAAGAGATCACAAAAACTGTCTGATTTGACATTTTAACATCGAGAAGGGAATTTACGAGCAGAGAAATCACAGGCAGGATGAAGTGAGAAGGCTAGGGTTATTTAGAGCTACCTGGTGAGTGTCAGAGGAATGGGGAAAAAGGAAAAGGTGTTTTTAAAAGGGAACTAATTAACAGTGTGATAAATTCAGGGGAAACTGGAGCAAGAATTGAGCAGCAAATACTGCGGAGGACAGTGAGTATAAAGAGCTGGGATTTCCTCCCTCCGGTGTCTAGCTAGAGAAAAATTCTCAAGTTGGCAGTCACATACCCTAGTCAATTGGATCTATTCATATCTTCTCTCCTCCCGTAATCCTTTTTTCCTTTTCAAGCTCTACCCTATTGCACACTTAAGACCAGTTCATTTTTTATTCTAGCGACTACCTCTGACCTCAGCAGATACCTATTTTATTACCACTCTGACTCTGGGGATGGAATCAACTTTATCTTCTTCTCTCTCTGACCTAGATTTGGGAACCAGTGTCTGGGAGTTGGTGGGGTGGTTAATAGAAATCTTCTAACCTTGTCATTTATTCTAATAAAACATATTCAAACAAACTTGGGAGTTAACACAGAAAAGGACGCTTTTATTTATTTATTTATATTTATTTATTTATTTATTTATTTATTTATTTATTTATTTATTTAAGGACACTTTTATAATATGAATATACCCGGCTTTGTTTGTGCCCTCACTTTTCCAGCAAACTCCTGGGAGAATTTTATCAGATTGGGTAACCTTCCCTGTGCAGACTACTGCAGTGAAACTTAGCACTTCCTTTGTATTTTTGTGTTCTTCTGGGTAGAGATCACATTCTCTACCTAATTATCTGAATGTGGTTTCTATGGCTTAAACTCTCTGACGTGTTAGTTTAAGCAGCGAAGGTAATCAATAGTTTAATCAGTCACTCCTTTTCTGTTTGTGTTCCTTACATTATTCATCACCAGCACAAATAATGCCTTTCCTCCAGCTAAAGTCAAAATCATGTCAAGTTGAATGATATCAACAAATGTGGGGGAAAAAAAAATCAGCATGTATGTCTTCATGCCTCCTAGTTTGGATTTGGAGATTATAGTGCAGACGGGTTAGTAAAAGCCCATGAAAATTTATTTATGTGGAAGTATCCAACTTTGGTATATAAATTTTGGGAATCTACATGTTTGTGACTAAAATGGGCAAAATCAAAGCAAAATTACCCAGAGTTAACTTTGAAAGAAAAGTGTGTGGGGATACTAATGGCAAGCTCCCGAGGTTCTTTTGAGTGTTAAGTGTGGGATGAAATGATTGCTCCATGATTGTTTGATGAGCAACAGTAACACAAACTCAACTTTGAGGAAGCTTGAGCATGTTTGTAAAATGAGGAGTTGTTTAATGACCGAGGTAGATTTTGTGCATGGGAGTTGCTGCTAAGTCACAGCCGGAACTGAGAACCTGGGTTTCCTGCTGAATGTTAACCTTTTGAGCTGTCTGTGTATCTACTACCATGAGTAGATAACCATGAATTGCTTGTTCTCATTCTGGCTCGGTTGTGTTTGCTGCTATTACTGTGCAGTTTATTTATTTATTTATTTATTTATTTATTTATTTATTTATCTATTTATCTATTTATTTATTTATTTTTCAACTAAGGGAAGATATATATATATATATATATTTTTTTTTTCCAGGCAGGGAATTATGCATAAGACAGAAGAGAGTAGGCAGGTAGAAGGACATACCTTGTTCCCCTTACCTAAACCCAGGAATTATTGCTCAGTCCTTCTAAGAAGCAGTGTAGAATCAGACACTGAAGAAATGGGTCTCATAAAGGACTTTGTGAGAACTGAAAGAAAAGCAGTTCTGCTTTTGGTGCCTGGAAAGCACCAGCACTCATCATCCCAAGAAGAGCAGAGCATTGCTTTCCTCGGCAATTAGTTGGGGTGGCCAGCTCAGCAGAACCCTGGCAGGCAATTGCAGCTACTCAGGGAGCACTGTAATGCTGGATGGGTACAGCAGATCTTCAGTGGAGATGTGGCAAGACAATGTAGTGCCCAGATGGCCTAGATCCATCACGATCACAAGTGTGATGTCCCCTGGGGACTATGGGAAACTTCTGAGAGCAGAGAGTGTGGAGTCTGGCATTTTGGGTGAGAAAAATGAGGTCCGGAACAGAAGCAGGGTAATTTGTGATGCCTTTCTAGTTATGCAACCCCATAGAAGTTTCCTCTGGTGACAAGAACTAATTTTCTGTTTCTTATTTTGCTTACAGATCATCACAAAAATCATCACCAAGAAGTGTCGTGTTAGTGCCTATGAGAATGTTGTGTTCTGATGTATCACTACAGACACGTGCACAAATGTATAAATTGCTGTGGAATTAACATTTTGCCTGAACTCCACAGCTTGAGAGCTAGAGTCTTTGAGTAAAACAATCCAAATCACCACCACATATATTTGGGCTGTAGAGCTTTTTGTGAAAAATACTTTTCTATTTACTGAACATACCTACTTTTATAAATACAAGCATTAGTAAGAGTACTTATATCAGAAATGTTTCCATATACTAGAGGGATCTCTCTCTTTTTCACTCGTACCACGATATTCCATGAATTTATAAATAGGAGGAAGTGAAAAAATGGGCAGAGGGGCAAAGGTGGGAAAGAATGGGGGGAAATAGGGAGATGGGGAAAGGGGATGTTTCATTGGAACGCCTGTTCCTTGACCTGGAGCTTGCTTGAGGGATGGCGAAAATCTTCAAAGGCAAAAATCATCAAATAAGTTATTCGACATATTAATATTTTTTATTAAAGATTTTATTTATTTATTCATGAGAGACACACACAGAGAGAGAAAGAGGCAGAGACACAGGCAGAGGGAGAAGCAGGCCCCATGCAGGGAACCCGATGTGGGACTCGATCCCAGGTCTCCAGAATCACGCCCAGTGCTGAAGGTGGCACTAAACCACTGAGCCACCTGGGCTGCCCTTGACATATTAATATTGTGAGCAAAGGCAAGGGATTAAAAATTTGAGATGTTTGGGCAAATTTGGGCCATGATATACAGGCATGAAGTCCCAACTTATTTTAAGGAGAGTTATGGGTCCATTTAGAGAAGGATATTGATAACAAAAGCTGTGTCTTGGGGAGATTGTTTCAGCATCTGAAGAAGCCCTTTCCCCGGTAAGGATGATCAGGTGAGGGAGGGAGGATTGTGGGTGGGAGAAGGGACAAGATGGTGAATGGAGACTCACCCAAGTGCTCCCTCCCTACAACACTGCAGTGACCCTCGAGATGACCTTGCAGAAACTAGAGGGCTCCACAGATGGGATCTGAAAGCATTTTGTTAAGCCCACCTTCCACTTTTCACAGCTGAAGACATGGAGGGTTGGAGATCACGAATGATTTGGGCAAAATGATACAGTAATCCATTTCTGGGCTCTTTGCTCACCAGTCCGCTGCCATAGATTGGTGGTTCGAAAAGACCCCAGATATTTTTTCCTGATTCACTTCACACCTTCACAGTCTGCTTTTCCTGGAAGGATTCTTGACTTTCCATGAAGTTATCAGTCCTTTAGGGAAATCAGTGTCCTAGGCAAGAATATTGGAGACGACTGGTTGTTGCAATCTCTGAACATTCTTCATCATTATTATATGTATTGTCATTGTTGTTGTTATTTGGGTTAATAGTGGTTGTGAGAGTGTTTTCAGAGTCACAAAGGGTCCTGGCATTTAATTCTTTTTAATTAAGATCTGGATGTTGGAACTATATAGTTGAGGAGACCTTTAGATTTTTAACAATTCCTTTCAGAATGAAGTATGCAGTAATATCCTATTTATATCCAAAGCAAATGCCAAATTACACTATGATATATCTTTATAAGCATGTTAAACTCTCTAAAGATAGGCATATAGTTTCCTTCATGCTCACGTAACCCAAGGTAATCCATGGACTGGCATCGTTTATATTAATGGCAGTACAGCTACAGAATCCTGCCTTGATTTGAATGAGAGGCTTGGAATGTATGGGAGATTAATAAAACTGGGAAGATCCCTGATTCTGCTGGCTATTGTTTCAGTCTTGGAGGGAAAGGTTTTTTTCTTGACCCTGTTGGTGTCCCTGGCTGGTCTGTTTTATTTACACACACACACACACACACACACACACACACACATCCCATATATATAAAATACTTTGTCTCTCATATATATGATATATACCTCATATATATATTTTTCCTCAGTTTTCTTGAGAAATAATGGACATACATCACTGTATAAATTTATGGCATACAGCATGACGGTTTGCTTTGATATATTGTGAAATGATTACCACAATAGGTTCTATCCATCTTCTCATATAGATACGATAAAAAGAAAAGAAATAAAGAGAAAAGGGGGGAATTTTTCCCTATGATGAGGACTCTTAGGATGTACCCTTAGCTGCTTTCCTCCATCATACAGCAGTGTTACTTGTAGTCATGTTGTACATTACATCCCTAGTCCTTATTTATTGTATAGATGGAAGTTTGTACCTTTGGACCACATGCCTCTGAATAACCCTCCCTCCACCCTCTGCCTCTGGTAAATCAGTGTGGTTTTGATATACATATATATCAATATATATATATATAATATAATATATAATATATATTTGATATATATTATCAATATATATATTTGATTATATATATTATCATGCAGTAATATCCTATTTATATCCAAAGCAAATGCCAAATTACACTGATATATCTATATATATTATAGATATATAATATATATTCATATATATAATCATATATTACAGATATATAATATATATATATATTCATTCATGGCTTCATTCAGGTTTTACACAGGATTTCCATGACTTCAGATTTACATGACTTACAGATTTTAAGTCATTAATCCATTTTGAGTTAATTTTTGTGAGTGGTTTTAGATATGGGTCCAGTTTTATTTCTTTTACATGTGAATATCCAGTTATACCAGCACCATTTATTGCAAAGACTGTCCTTTCTCCATTGAGTATTCTTGGCTCTCTTGTCAAATATTAGTTGACTGACTGTGCATGGGTTTACTTCTGGGCTCTTAATTCTGTTCCATTGATCTTTTTGACTGCTTTTTGTTTTGCAAGGACCATGTGATTTAATGACAATAGCTTTATAGTAGGCTTGAAATCAAGAAGTGTGACACCCCCTGCTTTGTTCTTATTCCTCATGATTTCTTTGGCTCTTCAAAGTCTTTTGTATTTCCTTATAAATTATACGAGTGTGTTTTTTTCTACTTCTATTTTAAAAACTGCCATTTGAGGGGTGCCTCTGTGGCTCAGTCGGTTAAGCATCCAGCTCTTGGTTTCAGCTCAGGTTATGATCTCGGGGTCATGAGATCGAGCCCCACATAGGACTCCACACTCAGCCAGAAGTCTGCTTGAGGATTCTTTCCTTCTGCCCCTCTCCCTACTTATGCACTCTTTGTCTTTCTCAAATAAATAATTCTTTAAAGGAAAATGAATAAATACCATTTGGCTCTTGATAGGAATTGCATTGAATTTATAGATGTTTTTGGTAGTATTATCATTTTAACAATGTTTTTCTGCTCTCTGAACATGGAATATCTTTCCCTTTTTTGTGTGTCTTTGATTTTTTCACTTATGTCTTAGTTTTCAGAGTAGAGATATTTCACCCCCTTAAATGTATTCCTAGGTATTTATACTTTTTAATGCTATTGCAAATCTTTATTTCTTTTTAAGAAAATTCATTATTAGTGTATAGATATGATTTTTGTGTATATATATGTATGTTAGTTTTGTGTCCTGAAACTTTACTAATTTATTGATCAGATCTAAAGTCAGTTGAGTCTTTGGGATTTTCTGCATATGAAGTCATATTATCTGCAAATACAGACAGTTTTACTTCTTTTTTTTTTTTTTTATTCTGATGCCTTTTATTGTTTTTTCTTGCCTGAATTCTCTAGCTCTTTTAGTACTGCGTTGAGTAGGAGTAGTGAGAGGGTACTCATCTTGTTCCTGATCTTAGATGAAAAGCTTTCAATCTTTCACTATTGAATATGATGTTAACTGTAGTCTTGCTGTATGTGTCCTTTGTTCTGTTGAGATATGTTTCTTTTGTGACTAATTTGTTAAGTTTTTATCGTGAATGCATGTTGAATTTTGCCCAATGCTTTCTCTGTATCCATTGAGATAATCATATGATTCTTTTCTTCTGTAATGTGACATGTCACATTGATTGATTTGTGTAAAATGAACTATCCTGCATCCCAGGGCTAGATTTCACTTGATCACATGAACGCTCTTTTTATTTTTTATTTATTTTTTATTTTTTTTTATGAACGCTCTTTTTAATGTGCTGCTGAATTCAGTTTGCTAGTATTTTACTGAGAGTTTTTACGTCTGCATTAATCAGGGATATTGGCTTGTAGTTTTGTAGTAGAAAACTCTCTACAGCAGGTGGAGCTATGATTCAGTTCTTTGCCTAAACGTGGGCAAAACAGGCTCTAGTGCTGTCAAAACAAAACTCCTCAACTCCTCATTTGAGGATCTGAATCAAACAGATCTGCATCCCACCAAGATCCCCGGTCAGAGTGTACTCTTTATTTTATTTTTTAAAGATTTTGTTTATTTAGTTAGAGTGCAGAGTGTAGGGAAGAGAAGCCGTTGGAGAGGGATAAGCCGACTTTGCGTTGAGCACTGAGCTGGCACAGTGCTCTATCCCAGGACTCTGAGATCATGACCTGAGCTGAAACCAAGAGTTGGACACTTAACTGACTGAGACACCCAAGTGCCCCTAGAGTGCACTCTTGACTTGGTTTTGCAAATAAGTAAAACCACTGGCTGAGATTACTACTTGGGCACTGCAGGTATGAACTAGGTCTCCCAAGATCAGTGTACTGGTTGTTGCAAGCCTCTCCCCTACTTCTCCATGAGTAAGATTCCCATTGGTTGAGGTCCATGGACTCCCCTGTAATCTCTATGGTGCAAGATCAGAGTAGGGGCTCCTACAAAGGAATCTACAATGCTGGGGTGGGGAGGTTAAGTGTCCCTGCTGGGTTCTCTTTTCTCATTGGAGGAATTGGAGGCTCAGAAGAGACCTCTGAACATATTGCTGCACTGGCCTTGGGACAAGACAATGCTGCCAATGTGTAGCTGCTTCTCTTACCTCCTAATGCAGTCTGTCTTGGTCCCTGCAGAGGGATGCTTCAGCCTCACCCACATGTTATAGAATTCTCTCAGTGATGCCTTGAATAGTTTTTTAGTTTCTATAAAAGTTTTTTAGTTTGTTATAGAATTCTCTCAGTGATGCCTTGAATAGTAGTTTAGTTTAGTTGAATAGTTTTTGAATAGTTTTTAGTTATTCTTGTGACAGGGTACAAAGTGAGGAATAATCTATGATACCATCTTGGTGACCTATTATATCCTGGCTGGATCTGACAAACTGACAAAGGGATTAACAGGAGACAAGCATACAAATTTATTTTAATGTATTTAATATAAGTTTTATATCAACATGTGAAACGTCATAAGGAAATGAAGACCCAAAGAAACAGACGTGTGTATGGTTATGCAAGGTTTGATGAAGAGTGGAGAGTTGAGGAATAGGCTAGGTTAAGGAGTATGAAGTAATCCATAGGAAACTGCTAGAAACTTAGAAAGTCCTGTTCGTTAAAATTCTTCTTGGTGTTCCTGCTCTTTTTGGTATACAGAAGGTGCCTTTCCCCTGAGAGTTCTATTACCTGTTTCAGGGAAGAATAGCCTGGAGGGAAGGAGGGGTCAGAGTTACCTTTCTGCTTCTGTGTTTTTCTCAAACTCCTTCAGCTTCAAGTATTTGATATGCCAAGGTGCCATATTTGAGGGTAATATGTCCCGAATGCTGCAGCCTCCTCTATATTTTTGGATTCTTCTCCTTCTGACCATGTTGCCCAAATGGAACTGTGACTTCCTGGGAGTGTTCCCGTGCTTAATTGGAAAGTAGTGTTAAGTATTCTTAATATTCATAGAAATCTTAAAGGGCTTCTCTTGTCAGACATGTTGAATTTAATAGTGGTTACTGCTAGGCAGGAGAAAAAGGGCTACTTTTGATAGGTTCATTGTAATTAATTGCATTAGGAAAAACTGTAAACTAGGTAGGCGTGGATAAGGAACATAAATGGTTATTGGATCATCTTTAATTTCCATTCTTCAGTGAGATCTGAAGAATCTACCTTGGGTTTTTGTTGACTCACTGTTAGCTTTTCAGCTCTGTTGTTTATCTTGGGCTCCACTCCTCCAACCTAGAAGCCTATTCAAAACTACTTTTCAACACAGTTTCCCTCCTGGCTAGCTGACATGTTGAGACAATTGAATGAAATTTAACCCTGCAGAAGTGTCATCTAAGGAAGATACTTATAATTTAAAAGTGGGGTTTTCGTAATTAAGATGCTTTCAAGACCTCAAGGAATAATTCCTAAAGGGGCACTTTGGGACTGTGGAAGTGGGTAAAAGAGATTTTACAGAGAAGCCTTAATACATGCCTCATCATCCCACACATAGTCCTCTTCCTGTCTAGAAGGTTAATTGTACAGGAGAGAATGAAGCTGAACCCTGATTTCCTTTTGGTGCCTCATTACATATTTTTCTCTTAGGCTGAGTCTTCAATTTTATTCAGAGCCAGGTGTTGTAGAATGTGTTGAAGTAACAAATCAACCCATTTGAGCTTTTGAAGATACTAATTTGCCTTTGCATATCTTTAATCTGGCTGTATATATCCCCCTTTCAAAGCATTTCTGAACTTAAACACTATCCAAAACAACATGTGGCAGTTTCTCTAATTACTTATGATTAAGAAAAAAGCAAAGTCAGGCCCTCAAGGCATCAACACTTTGCCATTTTACTGGAGAAATGAATGCTGCAGAGCAAAGCAGCTTGAAAATTAATGCACAGCACAACCAGGACAGCAGTTCAAGATCACATTTCTTTTCTCCACTGTATTTCAAAAATGTTTTACACAACAAGAATAGGGTGGGGGAAGAGCAGATGGTTCAAGTTCTAAAAAGCCATTGAAAACAATGGTGCAAAGACATTTCTGTGCGGTAAAAACTTAATCAGAATTGTCAGTCACTGAGTCTGTGGCAGAATGAAGGAGAAGAATAGAGAAAGAACAGAAGTGGAAAACAAAGTTATATTTGATGCAGGCCCTAGAAAATGACAGAAGCATGGTTGAAAAAATAAGAAGGATGTGTCAACTGTTAGAAGGATAGTGTGGAATTTCTCCTTGAGTTAATAGGAAAACCGGTAGGGAAACATTTATTTAGAAAAGGTATGGTCTTTTCTAAAAACATTTTTCCAGGTCTTTTGTTAGGAAGTGATTTGTAATTTATTCTTTCCTTAAGGAGCTTCTTACTGAATTTGGAGAAAAACATTTCTTCTACTTGGTGGGAAGAAGTTTATTTTATTTGTCAAAAGCTGAAGGTTATAGATAGAAGTTAATGTCAAAAGTCAGTCTGGCAGTTGACCCAGAGCAAAATGTAACAAGAGGCTTAAAGTGGATAATAGTAGTTTTATCATCCCAAGGTTGAGGACTTTTGATTATTTTTTACTATATAATTTCTCCAAGTTCGACAGGGTTGCTCTTGTAATTCTAGAAATTCTCTGTATTGACCAGCAAGTTTTTCCCCTTATCTTTGAATAGGTCCAATTTTTTTGGACATCCTCCACATTTTTCCAATCATTTAGGAAAATTTTGTCCTTGCATTTACAAAGGCTACATTCCATCTCCAATGTGTACCCAATAGGAGAAGCACCCCTGAAATGCTCTTCTCTAAGACATTATTTGCCTTCCCAATACTTCCATGGTCCTCATAAGTGAAGAGCTGTCACTTTAAACCATCGATTGGATTCTTTGACCATGTTCAGCCACATTTCCAATGACAGAAGGAAATAAAGTTTAGAGCTAAAATGTTCTCATAGTGTAATCACATAGGAAATGATAGAGATATATAGAAATTCCTTTGGCAGCAGCTAAAGAGGTTTAGTTATATACTCAGGCACTAAGTAATGGCTTCCATGCTTATTTCTAATGTTATCTTATTTTTTAAGTGTGTGTGTGGGGGGGGGGAGTGGGTGAACCCCCACAGAAAAATGTGACATAAGAAATGGTATGGGTTATAGTCTTCCAAGTATAAAATAATGTTGAAGTGGAGTATAGGGGTCTTAAAGTATAAATATTGCCAAGAACTTGAGGTCCAAACAAATTGAACATAGTTGTTCTTAAGTTACAAAGTGAAGACGGCCGAGAGACTATCTCAGAGATCTGAAAGCAATTGATTAAACTAGTACTTAAAGTTAACTTTGAGTCAGGACAAGTGTGAAGATAACATTTTCTGCAAACAGAATATTACTCTGAAATAAGGAGGTGAAAAACCCAGCATAGATACCGCGAAACAGAATGGATTAGGACCATGTATAGATAGGTGTAGGACCATTCTAATGGGGCCACAGCAGATCAACACTTCGAAGACAATCTCACAGGAAACCAGAAGTTTTCCTTTGACCATCCTGACTGCAAGACTGTAACTGAGCCCCATCGTGTTGTATTTGCAGTATGTTCTTATACAGACCAAACGGTACATTTCGTTTCATTTTATTGAGTCAATTGGACAGTTTTTAAAAATCCCTTGCAGGCTTCAAACAGCACTAAATTAAAGAATTCATTAAGGTACTATTCTATCTAATAAAAATAACAGTACCTAACATTTATATAGTACTTACTTGGCATTTCAGGGACTCTATAATCATAGACTCTCATCGCAAAAAACTCTTTTAGTATTTGGTAAGCCATATTTTGAAGATGTGAATACCGAGGTACAAAGAATATAAGGAATTTTGTTCAGATGACGTAGTCAACTAGCAACAGAGAATTTGAGCTAAGGTTGTGGCTGCTAGATTTTACCATCTTGATCTCTTTGCCATAGTGCCTCTCAGGTGTGTAGAGAGAGATCTGAGAGAGATGGGCTCCATCACATGGATTCAGAGGCTCAGGGGGGAAAAATCAAACAATCATTTTCTCTTCCCTCACCGCCTGTGGAATACTATTCAAAAAGACTTACTACTCTCTGGGCATATGGTATTATCTATAAATACAGAATATTCAATTTGGGGATGGTTATTAATCATAGTCCCCAAAGAAAAGAGATAACCACTGTTTACCAGGGTCAATGTGGAGAGTTTAAAAAAGGAGCTGGAAAATTTTAAGTAAATCTCAAGGATATCAACAGCTCTTATACCTACATGAAGGAACAAGAAAAAGAAAAACAAGCTATGTGGAGAAGAATACCTTTCACAAGCTGAGACCCTCTGTAGAGGGACACACTTAGGGAAAGGATCGGAAATTAACTCCTTCCTATCTTCTAATCACTTAATAATGGTGGCCATTGGCAAACCCAACTGGATACCAAAGAACAAGAGAGCCTGTTGATAAAACCCTATGAGTCAGCCTACCAAGATGCAGAGCAGAGTGGGTATAGAAGAGTAGGATATGGATCTAGAGATATAAATGGAAATAACCTTTTATCTCCTGCTTCATTTGCTTATACCAAAGACATTTCTTGTGTATACCATCAGACATTCGGTTCAGTGGAGTAGAACATAGAAACTTCTCCCTATTTCTTGCCTTGTCCTACTCATTTACAATCCAAACCTCCCTTTAATGTCCAGGTGAGATGTTAGCTTCTTTATGCTACTGGTTCTCTGATACACCCAACTAACTATGATTTCATCCCCCTTTCATTCCATGCAACACTCTGAACTTCTCTTAAAGCACACATTCTGCCTCTTTCTAGTACAACCAGATGCCTATTCTTAGATTCCAACCAGACTGTGAGCAGACTTCCTAATTTCTCATGGCACTGAGCACAGGTTCTGATACAGTACATGGAAATATGCACAAATTGGATTTTCACTTTTATTTATTTGTTTTTATTCCTCTTATTTCCTCCTTTCGCACTTTCTTATATCCTCAGTATACTTAACAACTCTTCAGAAATCTACTAGTTCAGAAAGTGTGATGATTAGAAATAGCTGGTATACATGCCATCATTAGCAAGACAGGATCTTCTCATGATTGGTTAAAAACATTTTTTTTTCTAAAATGGGTTAAATGACCATATGGGATATGTGACATGATTTTAGTGGCAATGGAGTAATTTAAAAAAAATTATTTTATACTTAATGTGTATTAGAAAATTGTAACCATATACCTTCTAGGCTCACTAACATCATTACTTAAGATGAGACAAAAATATGAAAAAGCAATCTCCGGGAAATGCAAATCAAAACTACAATGAGATGTCACCTCACATCTGTCAGAATGGCTAAAATAAAAAAACACAAGAAACAATAGGAGTTGATGAGGATGTGGAAGAAAAGGAACCTTTTGTGCACTGTTGGTGGGAATGCAAACTGGTACAGCCGCTGCAGAAAACAGTATGGAGGTTTTTTGAATAGTTAAAAATAGAAGCATCCTTTGATCAAGCAATCACACTATTGCGTATTTATCCCCAAAATACAAAAAAGCTAATTCAAAGGGATATGTGCAACCTTATGTTTATTGCAGCATTATTTATAATAGCCAAACTATGGATGCACCCCAAGTGTCCACTGATAGATGAATGGATAAAGTATATATGCACGATACATGTGTACACGATGGATCTTATTCAGCCATAAAATGAAATCTTCCCATTTGCAACAACATGGGTGGAGCTAGAGAGTATATTAACAAAATAAGTCAGTTGGAGAAAGACAGATACCATATAATTTCACTCATATGTGGAATTTAAGAAACAAGCAAAGGGGAAAAAGACAATCCAAGAAAAAGAATCTTAACTGTAGAGAACAAACAGATGGTTATTAGAGGAGAGGTGGGTAGGTGGGGAATGGATGAAATAAGTGGTGGGGATTAAAGAGTGCACTTACCATGATGAGCATTGAGTAACGTATAGAATTGTTGAATCACTATATTGTATGCCTGAAACTAATGTAACACTGTAGGTTAGCTATACTGGAATAAAATTAATAACTTCATTGAAAAAATAAACATAGAAAAATGCTTAAGTAATATTTGTACAAACGATGCAGAGACATTGCAAAATATATGTAGAGGTTACAAGTAATGTAACCATGTAAGATCATGACCTGAGCCAAGGCAGATGCTTTCCACTAAAAGTGGAAAGCGTCTAACCTGACTTTTGGTCCTATCCTCTTATTTATGTTTTAAGATTTTATTTATTCGTGAGAGACACAGAGAGAGGCAGAGACACAGGGAGAGGGAGAAGCAGGATCCTTCAGGGGATCCCGATGTGAGACTTGATTCTGGGACTCCAGGACCATGCCCTAAGCCAAAGGCAGCTGCTCCACCACTGAGTCACCCAGGCATCCTGGTCTCATCCTTATTCTAATTCTGTTCTTCCTCTTTTCTTGAGTCCCTCCCCTATTACCTTACCTTTAGGCATCTCTTGCCCTGAGTCTCCACTAGCTGTCACATCCCACAGATGTGAAGGGCTAAGCGCTCTTGTTTAAAAGCGTCTGTTTTTATACCTCATGTCCATACGGAAAAGATTTAGAGTGGCTTATGATAAAAACCAAAAACACAAAACAGAAATAGGCATAGCCCAAGTGAGAGGAGTAAGGAACTGTAGTTTCAAGGGGAAAATGGGGAGCCTAACCTCCTGTAATGAGAGTAGGGAAGGCACACTAGGTTCAGTGGTTCTTATCTGTTTTCTTTTTCTTTTCTTCTTTCTTTCTTTCTTTCTTTCTTTCTTTCTTTCTTTCTTTCTTTCTTTTTTCTTTTTTCTTTTTCTTTCTTCTTTCTTCTTTCTTTCTTTCTTTCTTTCTTTCTTTCTTTCTTTCTCTTTCTTTCTTTCTTTCTTTCTTTCTTTCTTTCTTTCTTTCTTTTCTTTCTTTCTTTCTCTTTCTTTTAGATTTATTTATTAGAGAAGAGGGAGAGGGAGAGAATCTTCAGCAGACTCCCCACTGAATGGGGACCCCAAAGTGGGACTTGATCCTACAACCCATGAGATTATGACCTGAGCCAAAACCAAGAGGTAGATGCTTAACAGACCAAGCACCCCAGGTACCCCCTTACCTCCATTTTCTTGATAGAGAATGGGGATATATCAGGTCACAGCTTATTAGGTTACGGGCTGGTAACAACCCCTATATCTCAGTGTCTTAACAAAATAATTTTTTTTTCACATGTCCAAGGTAGATTAACAAGGTGTTCTGCTCATTATAGTCAATCAGGTTTCAGGCTAATAGATGTGCCTATTTCAAAGGAGGCAGGGAATTTGGGGAGTGGAATTATACCAATTGCCCAGGAGGTGACAGCGAGAAACATTTGGTGAACAGCACTAATTACTACTCCAGGGAATAATGATAGTATCTACTCTGCAGGTTATTGCATGTATTTAACGAGATCATGCTTAGAAAGTACTAGCCACATAGTAAATGTTGGCTATTGATAGTAATAAGCAGCCCTATTTTTTTTTACAAGTTTTGCTGTTATTGTTGTTCCTTAAAGAGAAAAAAATTGAATGCATTACGCACAGCATGTCAAATTGGAGCTCAGACAGATCAAATTTAATTTCTGATTGGAAGTATTAAAAAAAAAGGAAGTATTATCCCCAGGCTTATTAACACAATTATAAATTGATTCTTGGTGCCTGAGGACATTTACTAAAAGGTCTAAAGCATATCAAAATAGATGCACCCTATTTTCTTGATTTAAGGCTCTTTTTAATTTTAACATTTTAATATTTTTTTAAAGTTGTTATTTATTTATTTGAGAGAGAGGGAGAGACAGAGAAAAAACAAGGAGAGGAGGAGGGGCAGAGGGAAAGGGAGAAGCAGGCTTCCCTCTGAACAAGAAGCCTTGGATGCAGGGCTCTATCCCAGGACCCTGGGATCATGACCTGAGCCAAAGGCAGATGCTTAATTGACTGAGTCACCCAGGTGCCCCCATTTTAATGTTGCTTAGTCTGTGTTGTGCTTTATAGTCAATTGAATGTAAATATGACATGCCTTTGGTTTATTAAAAACATTTTGTTCCTGAAAAGCTGTTATTAAATAACGTATGTATCTTAAGAAAATTTTGGTGTTCTTAAATGAAGAAGAAAAAAAAAGTGAGTTGAAAAAAGAGAGTATAATATCAAAAATGAAAGAGTTTTCCCCACAGTGCTTCTTAGGAGATGGTAAGCCCCTACAGGATTTGGACTTCAGATGTATAACTCTTTGTGTTTGACCACCCTTCCCCTCCTTATTATACCAAGTTTCTTTGCTTCACAAGAAATGGGATGCAAAGATAGCTATTTTTGCCATACTGAGCAATGTCTCTTGGTGGGATTTTTTTTTAAAAGGTAGCTATTGCGTTCTGAATCATTAGCTGCCAGCAATACAACTTGGAGTGCAGGAAGAAAACAGCTTCCTCTCGCTGGTGTGCAAAAGGAAAACAGCAGGGATTTCATACGGGATGTCAGTCTAGGTAAATGACATCTGTTATAACATTGTAGCTGTGACCGAGACACCCATTAATGGATGCAGGCACACCTCAACTACAGAAGGCAGCTGCCTTATATAGCAGCAGGGTTCACTAGCAACAACACAATAACAGCAATTTATAAATCACATCAAATTAAAACTGCAAACCTGGTGGCTGTCTTAGAAGCATTCTCAACACCCCCTAGTCTAAGTTTTCTTACTGTCAGTTGATTGAGAAAATAGCGAAGGGACTGTCATGCCCAAAGACAGACCAAATGCATAATAATTTATTGTTCTTGGGCAGCCTTTCATCCATCCTGAAAGATGCCAAAGTAAGTGATCTGCTCCGTGAGTAAGATGAAGGCCAGGTAATTCCACCTCATGGTGGGTTAGCACGTGGGGACATACCACCTCACTTCTGACTGTGACTTTCTAGCTCCCTTCCTGGGAAAAGAAACCTTTCTGACCCTGTTAGTCTTAACCCCAGGACAATGAATCTAAATTTTTTTTTGTGTGTATAAAAGATTATTCTGGGGAATTTGTTAAATTTTCTGGGGTCTATCCTTGGAATCTTCCAATTTACAAGCCCTAAAGCAGAGTCTCATGTAGCTAGTAAGTGGGCTGCTCTGCAATGAACACTGTCCCTATAATGGATTTATTAGTTCTTAAATGGGGAATCAACTCTGAAACTTACTCAAATGACACCTGTTTTGGTTCCATCCTTGGAAGATCACAATACTCAGTGGATATAGGCATCTGTGTTTAAAAGAAAAGAAACCAAAGATTCTGACAATAAGACGTAGATGAACAATCTACATATTAGTATAAAGTTATATAATTACTTTGTGAAAGATCATTAAAGGGATGGGTTACATATATGGACCATCATAGAACAAAGCAGAAGACCAGCTAGTATTATTGAAGCCTTGCTATTCATTGGTTGGTGGCATAGCACCATAATTAAGAGCCCTGGTGTTGGGGAACGTGGTTGCCTGGGTTTGAATGCTGGCCCTATTACTTTGTAGCTATGTGAAATTGACCAAGGATGTTTTCTCTGCTTTATTTTCCTCATGTATAAAATGGGTATGATAGGGTCACTATATTAAAAATTCTAACCAAGAAAAACAATTGGAGCATACCAGTTAGAGAGCAGGGTGTTCAGCAATTGTCAGTTGCTGGTATTACTATGTGCCAAACACTTGAACATATCATTGAATTCTCACAATTTTATAATATAGAAGCTATTATCTCCCCCTTAACAGATGATGAAATTGAAACACAGAGAGATTAGGTCGCCAACCCCAAATCACACTATCAATAATACTGTGAATTCTGTATCTGTAGCCACTGCTCTAAATGCAGAGCTGAAGAAAATCACAGGGCTTCTTGAACCTATTGGATATCTTTTTCAAGGTTCTTCCATGGGTTAGTGGAAGTACAGGCGATGGTTGATAGTTGCAGGTGACTATCTGGTGTTAGAGTAAGACAGAAGAGGCTCTATTATCTCTTATTAGTGTGACTGTGCACAAGTCACTTAGTATTTCTATGACTCAATATATAAATATGCAGAAATATTAGGATGATAATATTTGCCTCATGAGTATTCTCTGTGGTTTGTATAACAATGTGTGAATTTCCTAGTAAGGCCTCAATACATATTGATAGACTTCTATTTCTGCCAGCAGGTTTAGGGTAAAAACAACAACAACAACAACAACAATAACAACAACAACAACAAATCATTATGTACATAGTTCTGTGCTAGGTGAAATAGAGAATATAAAAATAAGATGGTGAACACTCATTTTTAAAAGATAATATCAAATATAGTTCTGGCTTTACAGTCATCATTTTGTAGTAAGCACAACGGTAGACTCCTGGTGCCTCCAGTACCTCACAGTTGGACAGCTGGATCAGTGCCAGGTAATTGGCACAACTAGGGCCAGATTCTCTCCCCTAGGATTTGGAATCAGATTCAATGTATGGGTTTTGAGGGAATATTAATTATAAAGTTTGGGCCAGCCACAAACAGTTGACCCTTGAACAATGAGCTACCCCCATGCAGCTGAAAATCTGCATATAGTTTTTGACTCCACAAGAATTTAACTGTTAAACTACAAGCCTTACTGATCACATAGGCGATTAATACATATTTTATATGTCATGTGTGTTATACACTTTAATCTAGAGAAAAATGTTATTAAGAAAATAATCCGGGAGAGAAAATGCATTTACAGTACTGCATTGAAAAAAAAATATATATATATGCCAGTAAGGGCTCCCATGCAGTTCAAATCCTTGTTGTTCAGGGTTAGCTGTGTATAAAGGCAGGTAAATCAGATCTACACATAAAAGAAAAACGAGCTACCAGAAGCAGGTTGAGAACCCATTTGGCATCAGAGGGAGGCAATTTAAAAATATCTGCTTAGGTTCCTGATAGCTTGCTGTTTGTTCTTCCCACTTTTTTTTGAGACCTGGTTGATTATCTAATACTTGGATTGTTAGAGTTTGCAGAATGTCTTTCCAATAACTTTCATTTCATGCTTAAAGTAGTTTGAAGTGAGCTTCTTCTGTACTTTGTCACAAAATCACCTTGACTAAGATACTGAGGTAGGAAGAAGAGCAGGAAATTAATACCTGTTAAACCACTTCATTTAACCCTGAAATAGCATGAATTATAGGCATTATTATTTGCATCTCAGTGGTGAGGAAATTGGGATTGAGAATATGTGACTTGCTGAAGACCAAACTTCTATAAATGATAGAAACATAAGTCTTGGTGACAGCATATCCCATTTTCATCACCACCTTACTATGCAGGAAAAATCCTTATACCACATAGAGGATGATGCACTAAAATGAATAATTGAAGGTCATTTGGGAGAGCTGAGAGTGGACAAACTTCATGTACATAAGAATAAGGATCTTATTAGACAATAAAGAGTATTTCAGAATACGTTTCAAATTAAAGAAAACATCTATATCAAACTATTTTGTCAAGTACCTAAAGACAATTTAGAGATCTAGGATGAAAAGTTCCTGGTCTTCATGTTGTTCCCACCAAAGTTTTTGTTTTGCTTTGTTTTCCCATGAGGAATGTGAATACCTAAAGATTTAACCAAATATTTAGGCAACTTAAAAGTTCTTTTCTTTTCCCTTTTCAAATGATAATTACAAAGCATGATCTAGTTTGTTTGTTTGCTTGCTTGTTTTGAGTTTAGAAGACCTGTCTTTAACACAAGCTATTTAGCACTCTGGAATTGTGGGTTGATTCAAAATATTTACAACAATGTAATAGTTATGAATATTTTCCTGTGAGAACATACTGCTCAATCTCTGAAAAGAACTTTAAATATAATACATAGCACATGCTGCTAGCGTGTTAGCATGATCAGATGTGAAACAGCCGAGCCTAAATCTTCATTCTAATAAATAACTGTGGACTTAGATGAAAGCTGAGCCTCAGATTCTTTATCTGAATTATGCAGAAGATACAGCCAGTGGTTGTATTTAACTCACAGGAAGTATGATAGTGTGTTAGATAATTCAGATAAAGTGGTTGCTAGGCAATGCAGGCGATCTGATGTATTGGTTAGGCATACAGGGCTTACAGTCAGAATGACTGGATTCAAATCCTCGCCCTGCTACTTACTTCTAGTAAGAAGGTGAGACCTTGAGCAAGCTACATAAACTTGCACAGATGACTTTGCAAGCTGTGTGGACGTGGCTTCATGAAATGCAGGTGACCTTAATACCTATATTGTTTTGAGGATTAAATGATTCTATCCATGGAGGACACTTAAAATCATGACTGGCACAGAGTAAGCACTCAATAGATATTAGACTACTTTTTTATTAAAACACTGTATTTGTGACTTTTATTGTAAATGGACTTGGATATATATCTGGTGCCGTATTGGAGCCCATAGGTATGATTACCTCTGTGTACATAGTAAGTCACTGAGCAGGAGGAGAAAAGTGAAGACGGGAAGGATTTTAAAGGTTAAGACTAGGGTCACAACCAGGACAATGGGATAGGTCAGCCTTGGAAATGGAAACCAAGTAGAGAAAGATGATCTTTGAGTAGGAGTTGCTTAGCATAATGGCAGCTGTTATTGATGTTAAAATTTATAAGGAGAAGTGGGATTTCTAGGATTAATACTCCTGAGATAATACAGAGAATGATGCTGATGCTCCGTTGCTTTCCTAGAACATAAAAGGTGAAGCCTTTAGGTGAACAGAGAGATCAATCGACCTCTAAGTGTTATTATTTCTAATTAACCTAAAGCAACGAGAGGAAAATATTTGAAAAATATTGAATGTGAAATAGTGAAATGTGACCAAACTGTAGAATATTACTTTATACTTTTTATAAGTAGATCAAGTTTCCAAAACATGGTGAGAAAATAGTCTCACCTTCTATGAGGTGGTGGGAAGGAGATAGTTGAGATTCAGGATGATAAAACAAAATACAATAATTGGTAAAATACAGTTATTTTTTTCATCAGAGATAGAGTAATGTAGTAGAAAAAAACAGATTGAAGCTAAATAGTTCTAGGTTCAAATTCTGGGTAAATTATCTCAGGTAAAGTACCTCAGCTTTCTGATCTGTAGTTTATTTATAAAATATGTGTGTGTATATATATACATGTATATAACACATATACATATATACCAAAAACACATATATACCAATATATGTATATACACATGTATATATATATATATATATACACACAGGTATGATTAAATATATTAATATGTATATATTTTAACATAAAATTAAGTGTATTCAGATATATGGTTAAGTGTATTAATATGTATCAAGTATTGAGTCCAGCACCTGAAACATAGTTGGTCTTAAATGCATTAATTTCTCCCAACCCTCTCAAGTGTTTTAAACATTGAGATGTTAAATGAAGGCAAAGAAAGTCCTGCTAATGGAAAGATGGAAAACACTAATCTCTCTCTGGTCTCAGGAGTCTATTTTATGAGCCTGTCAAGTCTCTGACTTGATACCATGAAGCTGCTATGCAGGTCTCCATGGCTGATGTCAGAATAAGAGATGGTGGCGTCTGCGAAACTTGGCTGTAATATTTGTCTGCCAACTTGGATTGCCACGGTCTGTGTCAGCTGTGGCATGGCAGCTAAAAGAAATCTTTTCTTCTCACCTGGGATCTTTTCAACAGTTTTGCAAAGGGCAAAATTTCTCCTTCCTTTTCACCATTGAAATGAAGATTTCGTCTTTGCCTTAACTCTTGTTATTCACATTTCCATAATGTTGGATAACAGCAGACCACGTGAAAACATTTTGATGTACAGCCATATATATGTAGAGCGAAAGAGAGAAAGATCTCATTGAGTGACATTTGCACGGCAGGACTACACTGCTGTTGATAAATAATACATGGTATTACATTTTATACACTGAGGCAGAAGAATTAGAAATGGGGAAAGAAAAAGCCCTATTTGGTTACTTCCATTCCAATCATGGCCTGCTATGATGTGCTGCTGAATGCTGCACATGTTTTAAAATGAATACACCAAAATGTAGGGATTTTGTATTTCTTTCGGATTATTATACAGAATGTATTCGTAATAATGCAACATAGCCTGTGGGGTACATCTTGAGACATTGGTGTAGGACCATATGATGATAAGGAGAGTTACCAGGCAGTGCATCTGCTTATCTTCACATGAATGACAGATACATGGAATCAATATCATGACTTTGCATTGCAGTGCCTGTGACAGCATCACTGGCCACATAAAGCATGTCCATGGCATGTTTTTAGACTAAATTCAGAGGTAGCTTTGGCAGAAAAAATGCCACGTTAACACAGTGCCCAGGCAGTCTTTACCAAATGTTAGCAGCAAAGTTAAACTTCTTTGCTGTCCCTGATCCACAAAGTTGGAGGATGTAGAGGATGTGCAGGAGCCTCCAAGTCCGACTAAGGCCAGATAACAGCAGGTCCATAGTCATAATTTCCTCAGCGTCAAAGCAGTAGATGGACACTCACAATCCAGCAAACTTCTATCCACCTCTCATTTTGTCACATTGTGAATGCTTTCCCAGCGGTTCTCCTATGTGTCACCTAATTTAGTTAACAAATTTATTGAGTGGCTGTAATAGCTATGTCAGTCAAGTACCTGTCATGCCAACACCTCCTTCAAAACCTCCAAATTAAGTTTGTTTCTGCTAGAATTATGGATGGCAGCAGTTTCCTGTTGGGGATGCCATACTGAAACCTTTCAAGTCACCAAGATATTAGTGCCCTGGTACATCCATGTAAATTTGTACCAGAGCAATTTATTATGTGTTTAAATCAATTCTCACAATTATCAGAGTATATCATGTTCCAGAACCTAGGAAGTGTTAAATGTGTACAAATGGGTAGGAATTTGGAGGAAAGAGTTGGTAAGAGAGAGACAAAGATTGATATCAACCCTTGAGTAAATTAAGTCATTTGCTCTAAACACTTTACAAATATCCCTCAATCTTATAGAACTTGGGAGCCATCTTTAAAAAGAACAGAAAATTATAAATTCACACGTAGGTATAGGACATTGAAAGGGACCCATGCTACTAAAGAGACCTGAATCTTAATGATTATTAGCTTTATGATAAATCTGTCTCTGATTCTAGCAAACTTGAAGCAAAAAGAGTTTTTTTGCATATACATCTGTAATGGAATAAGAGTTGAGACCTTTGTTGTTGTCCTGAGGTTTAGGTTCTGACCCCCAAGTTGAGTAGATTGAGAGTGTATCTACATTTTAACAAGAGGAAATCCAATCATCTCTGTTAAGCAAATTGAAGAGGACTCTAAATTTACCATATAGAAAACAGCCACCTTTGGCATAGGAGCAAAATAGAGGAGTATTGCAAAGAAATGTCCTTGAAGAGAAAACATGAGATGGGGTTTGTGTACTTTCCTTCTATTCCTGTTAGTGAAGGGCTGTGTTTCCTCTTGTTTCAGGCTGAGCTATTTAGAGCCAAATGAAAAACATTCAGAGATTGGGTCATCTATAAATGGGGAAGACTAGCAACTCACATCATGTCCACACTGAAAAAAAAAAAAAAAATATATATATATATATATATATATATATATATATATAGAGAGAGAGAGAGAGAGAGAGAGAGAGAGAGAGACTGCTATTAGAGTTAAGTCCAAGAAAAATCTTGAGAGTAAGAATGCTTCTCCTTGCCTGAGAAAGCCTAAAGGAATTAAAGCAAGCTAACACACCTCTTGAATGGCAGGGGAAGGAAAGCTGTACTGGAAATGGACTTCCCTTGGAGATTTTGGTAAGATGGAGGGTGCATATGTGTTTCTCATGTAAGCTCAGTAGATGGGATTGTCATATTGAAAAGATTCTAGGTATTGAGGTAACATGGGGGAAGAGACTAGGGAGTTTGAATGAAGTGAGCCATATAGTGCATCACCAAGAATGGTGCAGAGTGAAGGCTCTAATAAAAAGTGTCCAAGGGTCCTCTAATGCACTCATAGAAAAACCAACATTGAGATCTCTGACTGCAATCACCAAAAGACTACCACCTTTATTAATGAAGTAGAAAGACATCGTTTATTTGATTCTTATCCCTTTCTCTCTTCTCCTTTACCTAACAAAGTCTGTCAATTGGAAAGATACCATGCCAAATCCTTTCTCGTTGTTGGTTTCCAGACATTGGTCAACCTTGAGCTGGGGGAGGGAGAAATGTTTGAGTTGTTGGAGAGGTTAGTTTTGATTCATATTATGCTAGACTTTTTAAATGCTGAAAAATAATACTCCTCTGACACTTGGAAGTTATCAGAAAAACAATCTATCTGTCAAAGATATCCAGGAGAGTAAATAGAGATCTCAGAGCATATTTGAAGGCCCTGGTGGTTAAAAAAAAAAAAAAAAAAGAAAAAAAAAAAGAAGAAGAAAAAGAAGAGGAGAAATGAAATTGTTCTCTGACTGTATCTTACCAAGTTCAGTATATTTATTAAACCTGTTAGAGATCCTTATTTACTTGTATAAAATGTCTTATATAGCCACGTAGCATTCAAATGTGTCCAGTTTTCTTCTCTAGTGGAGCTATGCTCTGTTGGCATGCTGTTATGATAAAAACTCATTATATAAATATAGCCTTGTAAGAGCTACTATTGGAACTAAAATATGTGAAATTTTAGAGTGTTTTTTATTCACTGTGTGAAGCAAATCTAAAAATCCCTCCTTTAAGGAACTGAAGAAGTTCCCTTTTTCTCTAGTACATTAAGAAATGATTAAATTTGCTGATGACACTAAGTATCATTTCTTTTCCTCACCTTAGCTGGTGCAAGTTTTACCATTTTCACCAGAATTGTATTGCTGTGAGCCTCCAGAGATTACAGATATACTGTGGGATAGTCTTATACATAGAAGGCTGAGTAGGAAGAGATTATGTTAACAACAGGGGAATCTATTTTATGACAGAGGTTCCAAAAATATTTACTACTGTTTATTGTTCTTGTATGTGAGCAGCATTATAGAAATATAGCTTTTTGTCGGTTGCTATCTTTGATTCTTCATTCAAGGAAAACCTGTTATTCAACATTTTGGTTTTCTACTTCAAGGTTCAATTTTTTAAAAACACATAAAGCAAAGTGGAATTTATTTTAGTAGTAGCCATTATCTTTTGTTTTCATGAGTTTTGTGTGCATTTAAATAGGCCAAGGAGAAAGATTTTATTAGTATTAAAAAAAAAAAACCTTAAAATTTTACCTTCCAAGGCATTAGGGTGATTATTATTAAAAAAGATGATGTTGATACATCCACAGTACTTTAACTGGTACTTTTATGGACCCTTTATTCATTAAAATTGTTTCATTCATGTACATTAACTCACTTTATCCCCATGGCAATTTGATACATAGAAGTAGTTGGTCTTAGATACCTTTTATATATTTGACATTTGATGAAAGTTCAGATAAATTTCCTTAAAAATGTGTAAGCTATATGTAACTAGAAAATAATAGAGCTATTTTTGATACTAAATCCCATGCTCCCTCCATTTCACAATCACAAGTATACCTGTCCTTGAGGAGCTTGCTTTAAATGAGGAATATTAAGCAAAAACATACTTACACTCAAAGCTGGCTATTAACTAAAGGTTATTGAGATTTATTAAAAAAAATTACCTAGGTGTTGATGATCTTTGGTAGTAGGGAGGAGAGAAAATTTTGTAGCATGTAAACTAAGCCTTGACGAATATGTTGGATTTCTTAAAAGTGAAGGGTCAGCTAGTAACCTCTTCCTAATACAGAACAGTGATATAAAGGCTAAGAAAACTTGTTTTCCCAAGCTGGGGATAAAACATTAGAATTGTAGACTGTTTAAATTAGTGAGAATTTGCATGGCATACATTGAAAAAGACCTGTACAGAGTGAGCACTTCAGAAGTCTCTAAGGTTATTTATTGCAGATCTTGGCCATAAGCCAGGCTACACATGCACAAGGTGAGATTCCCTTCAGGCTTTAACCCATTAGATATTTCCTGCTATGAGACTAAAAGTTGAATGATGACACTAAAGGTCCTATAGGGCTGGGACTGGAAGTTGTACCATTCTGAAAGACATTGGTGTTCCAGCCCAACCATAATGGAAAGACCTCATTGAGTATCTTGGACATAAGAATGCAGGTCTTAGAAAAGGCCTTAGTAGTGAGGATCCCTTACTCTCTAAGGAAATTCTCTAGGGCCAAGTTCCAAATAGCAATAGGTCTGTACTAACAGAATATAACCAAGCCTGGGAGAATCAAAAAGACCAGTCAGTAATTTAACTACCCATGCAAGGAGTGAAAATACTTTTTAAGAGGTGGCATCAGTTAGGCTCCTTTCAATACGTGATGTGAACATGAAATTTTAAAAAATTAGTGGATAACCAAAGAAGCAGGAAAATGTAACTCATTGCTGATTTTCAAAAAAGGTAATAAATATGAATTATGGAATTAGCATACAAAGAAGACTTTAAAGCAGTTATTAATATATTTAAAAACCTGGAATAAAAAGCAATTGGTCACAGAGACTGAACAGATGGCATGAGTCTGAATAGTAATAGAAGATAATAAAGAACTAAATAGAAATTCTAGAATCAAAAATATATCTGAAAGAAATTAAATGATGAATTTATTAGAACCAGAGTTCTAAGAATACTAAAAGAAAGGAATATAAAACTTGGGACAGATTCAATACAAATTATTCAACCTGAAGAATACTGCAGAAAATGTTGGGGAAAATAATGAACCAACCAAACATTGACTCACTGACCTGTATTTAACCTTGAACAGTGTAATCTAGTGTAATTTAAGTCCCAGAAGGAGATAAGAAAGGGGATGGTCAATGAAAATATTTGAAAGTCAAATTGCTGACATTTTCCTAATTCATAAGAAACAACCAAGTTATATATGAAGGTTTGTTGATTTCTAAGCCCAAAAAGGATAAATGTAAAGAAAATCATGTCATAGTGTACCATCCTTAAACTGCTGAAAACTGAAAATAAGTCACGTGAAAGCAGAGAAAAAGAAACATTAGGTATAGAAAAGAACAATATTATGAAGGATTACTGACTTCCCTTTGGAAACAAAGGAGGTAGAAGTCAATGGACCAACATCTTTAAAGTGTTGAATGTAAAACAACAGTCAGCCTAAAATTCTACAAGCAATGAAAATATTCCTTAAAAATTGAGAAAGACATTTCAGACAAATGACAGTTGAGAAAAATTGTCACTAGCACACCTGCTTTTCGGGAAATGAGGAAGTTTTTGAGATTGAAGAGAAATAACAACAAATGGAATTTTAGATCTTCCAGATGGAAAGAACACAAGATGGTAAATATGTAGATAAATATAAAATTCATTTTTTTTCTTTTAATTGTCATAAAGAAAATTGACTAAATCAAAAGTATAACATTATATTGCAGGATTTATTTCATAAGCAGATGTAAAATATTCTAAAACCATAGCACCAAGAATAGGAGGATATAATGGGATTTCACTATTCTATCATTTTACTTGCAATTGCACGATACTGAATTTAGGCAAACTTGGTAAGTTAAGATACATATCATTACCTCTAGAAAAACAACTAAAAATATAGAAAGAGATACAGCTAAAAAGTCTGTAAATAAGATTAAATCATAAAAGTTATTAATTCCAAAGAAGTCAGGAAAGGAGAATGAGAAATCCAAAACCAGTTACTACACTATAGAACCCATTACAAGTAGTTGAGTTAAACCAGACCATATAAATAATGACATGAAATGTAAACATTCTAAATGAAATGGTCATCTAGGCCATTTCAAAGTAAAATCACATTAAATGTAGACATTCTAAGTAAAATGACCATCTAGGCATGGTCAGGCTAGATGAGAAAAAAAAAAAAAAAGACCCAACTATCTTGTGGTTGTCAGAGTTAGTACATAGTTTATATATGAAGAAACAACTTGGCTAAACATAGAAGGATCGAGCTATATACTAAGTAAGCATTAAACATAAGAAACATGGTATGGTTGTATTAATATCAGATAAAGCTGACAAGCAGTATAACGAAAAATAAATATGAACCTATCAGTCATAAAATGGTTAATTCAAGAATATGTAGAACCTAAATGTCTATAAGTCTAATAACAGAACTATAAGATACATATGTACTATAAAATATATTTGGACAGAATTAGATGGATAATAAGACCAATGCCTATTTTAACACCTTTTTATTAGTAATGAATAGGGAACTTAGATAAAAATAACAATAGTGATATATTTTTATATTTCTATATAGATAGAGTGATGCTTAGTGACAAATTGAACATGAAGTTGCATAACTTGATTCAATTTATACTAATTTAAGCTTAATAATTATTAAACACATGTTCTTTTCAAGTAGACATTCAAAATAGCAGGATCAACCATATACTGAACCATAACAGGAATCAGAATTTAGTCCAAAGTTATCTGGTCTGCCTGGATAGTTTTGTGAATATAACGTTAGGCCACTAAATAAATAGGTCAGTTAAACTGAGGAAAAAGTGCCAGGTGTGCTAGGTCTTGATAAGACATGTACGTTCTTTAAGATGGAAGATAAACTCTGAAGATTCAACAGCTTACCACATCAGTCAATATTTCTAGGGCCCCAGTGGTATGGGGGCATGCCAGGATGTCTCCTCCAAAGTAAAAGGACACCTTTCAGTGGCCTAAAATTCACAAGTAGGAGTTAAATTCACAAGCAAAATAAACTATCCAGTTGACATCAGCTAGTTTTTCATTGTCACCTCAGTGCTGCCACGATGAGTACATGAAAGGAGCAGTCATGATGGCAGGGATGGATGCTATATGAAGACCTAGTAGCAAGGCTTCAAGGCTGAGTTAGCTATGGCTGCTGTTAAATATCTAACTGCCATTAACAGAAACTGACACGTAGTTCTCAATAGGGAACATTCCCTTAAAAGAATGGTCACTTGATTGCTTTGGAAAAGACCATGATTAGTGTTAATTAGAATGAGGGATTTATGGGATGTATTATGGGATTGTGTTTTTCTTTTCTCTTTCTGGGGATGATTTCCCAGGACCATTTTCTGAGAATTTGTGTTTGGTTTACATATGAGATTACACATGGAACTGCATTAGACTGATGGACCTGCTTTATAGCTACATTAGTTATCTATTGTGGCATAAAAATACTCCCAAATATAAATACCTAGTGATAAAGCAGAAAATACAACATACCTATAGAATGCAGCCAAAGTGGTTCCAAGAGGAAAGCTCATAGCAATACAGGCCTACTTCAAGAAACAAGAAAAATCTCAGCTTTTAATGTCACATCTAAAAGAACTACAAAAAGAACATACAAAGCTTTAAACAATCCATATTTATTACATAATTTCTTTGGGTCAAGAGTCTGGGAGTGGCTTAGTTGGATAGTTATGCTGGCTACGGTTGTACTCAACATGTTAGCTGGGGCTGCAGTCACCTGAAGGATTGATTGCATTTGGAGATCTATTGCCAACTTATCTTACAGACCTGGCAAGGAAGTGTGTGTTCTATGTAGGAGATCACAATTTTTTGTCACTTGGAGCTTGTACAGGCTGCATGAGCTTTTTAATATTTATTTATTTATTTATTTGAGGAAGGTAATTTAATGTTTGAGTTTTTTGATTTTTAATATTTCTTTCCTTGAGGGAGACAATTTAATGTTTCATCGGGATCCAGAGTGCCTGGGATTTTTGAGAACTTGACAAATACTTCCCCTGGAGCAAATGGTAGGGAGCAAGGTAGATGAAGAATGTTTTATGAAATAGCTCTGAAATTCACACACTGTAATTTCCACTGTGCTCTATTGCTTATAGAAATTAGCCCCATTTGGTGTCACAGAAGACTATACAAAAGGATGGAAATAAAAACCAGTATGTACCCTTTTGGAAGTTGGCCTTCATAAGAGTCAATATGGTGAGGAAGTGGCCACATGACTATGGGAGCCATTGGTCCATCACTTACAATATTCCACAGAAATATGGTCTACAGTGGTAGAGCGATGGATGGGATGGTCTTTTGAAAGCATAGCTGAGGTTCCTACTTTGACATCTTCTGCTACAAGAATAGTGCTCCGTCCAGCCATGATGCAATGCATACCTGGGCTCAATGGCCTTCTATGGTATAAGTACACAAGTAGTAGTAGCCGCATTTGTCATCAGTCTCAGTATTTGGTGAATTTGTACTTCATGTTTCCACAAGTCTAGCTTTTATGAGCCTAGGCTGTCTTTTTTGGAAAGACTTTCCTTTCCTCTGAATTGTTTTGGTCAAAAATCCATTCACTCCATGTGTGGTGCTCTTTCTAGTCCCTCAAATCTATTCAATTTATCTGTGTCTATTCTTATTCCAGTACCACCATATCTTGGTTACTGGCTTATGGAGTAAAACTTGAAATCAAATAGTGCAAGTTCTCCCTCTTTTTCCTCCCCAAATTGGCCATTCTAAATCCTATGCATCTTTGTACAAATTTTTAGAATCAGCTTGTCAATTTTATCAGATATCAATTTGGATTTTATTAGGATTGAACTGAATCTATAGATCAACTTGGAGAAAATAAACTCCTGTCTTAGGATGAATTCTCTGTGGGCTCTGACACTGATATTAGCACCCAGAGGATATTGGTGAGTTCTTTTTTTTTTTAATTTTTTAATTTATTTATGATAGTCACAGAGAGAGAGAGAGAGAGAGAGAGGTAGAGACACAGGCAGAGGGAGAAGCAGGCTCCATGCACGGGAGCCCGACGTGGGATTCGATCCCGAGTCTCCAGGATCACGCCCTGGGCCAAAGGTAGGCGCCAAACCGCTGCGCCACCCAGGGATCCCTGGTGAGTTCTTTTGAAAATAATTATTCTGCAGGACTCCTAGAGAAGCAAGTCTGAACAATGAAATACTTTCGCCCATGACACATTTTCAACAGAGGCCTCAGTTAATCGCGTGGGAAACTCTGAAACAGGAACAGATATTCAGAATTTGCCTGTGATTGCTACCACATCATGTTAGGTCCACATTGTGGCCAAACAAACATCGGGGAAGAATAATAAATAATAAATACAATTTTCTTTTTAAAAAACCTTTACTTTGGGACACTTGGGTGGCTCAGTGGTTGAGCAGCTGCCTTGGGTTCAGGACTAATCTGGGTCTGGGGATCGAGTCCCACATCCGGCTCCCTGCAGGGAGCCTGCTTCTCCCTCTGTTTCTGCCTCTCTTTCTGTGTCTTTCTTTAATAAATAAATAAAATATTTTTTAAAAAAACGCTTTACTTCTACATTGGTAAAAAACAAGTTAGTTTTTAACCATTAAGTATTAACTGTCATTTAGCCAGCTTTGCAATGTGTATCTTTTTCAAACTTCTATTTCTTCTATTTCTTTTTTCAGATATCAGTCCTCCTTTTAGCTATTTAAGAACTGACTACTGACATATTAAGTTTACAACTGTTTATAAAAATTTGCATCTTCATTTTCAATGAAAATTTTCTTACTCTGTTTTATCAAGATTCCAGGAGAATAATATATACCACTGCTTTTCCAGACTGGATAAAAATGTGTTTAGTTTAAATGGTTTAGAAGAGATTTACTAGGGAGATGATCACATTGCATTACATTTTGCTATGAATTCTGTGGTCACAATACAATAGGGCAAGGTGCTTACTCAGCATTAGTAAAAGTTTGATGTCACTTTGCCCATTATTATAGAATTTGGTGGATAGATTGGAATTTCTCCAGAGAGCAGTCCATTCCAAGGGCTGCATCATTGCTGATTTTATTTCTATCTATGGGGGTGGTGGTGGTTGAGGTTGTGGTTGTAGTATGCAGGGCCTACTTATTTTGACTTCTCACAATTGGAGGGGAGGCATTATTTTTGCTCCTATAATTGGAAAATATCCAGTCACTCCTTCTTAAATGCTGAACCCAGATATTACATCCTTTGTGAAATTGTCACTTTACCTTTTTTCCTCCAGCCTTTCTCCTTGAATTCCAATATATTTGTTTATAAATTGCTTTATTCCCTACAAACTGGTTGTAGGGATCATATACTGGGGATGTTGTTTTCTAATTATTATTCTCCCAGATGCCTAGGAGAAATACTACAGTGTTTCAATGAATTAATCTTATCTAAAGGAGCTAAATGGAGACAATATAAAAGAAGAAAAATATAAACTGGTTTGATAGACTACAGTCTTT
This sequence comes from Canis aureus, assembly GCF_053574225.1. Lineage (NCBI taxonomy): Eukaryota > Metazoa > Chordata > Mammalia > Carnivora > Canidae > Canis > Canis aureus. The sequence continues at coordinate 25,157,272 of NC_135631.1, forward strand.
CCCCCCAAACAATATGTCAAAAATGTTAGGTTGATATTTTTATATTACATCTACTAAGATAGTAAAATTGGTTACAAATATGTGATATGGATAACAGAGAATGCTGATTAAAGATTGTAGAAAATTAGTATTTTATGAAATAAATCCAGGATGTGTCTTAATGCAGACTCTAGCAAACAATATGTATTTATCACAATATATTCACATGTACTCCAATCAAATGACATAGCCATTAGGTTAAAATATTTTCAGATATCTGAAAATGCAACATCAGCCTTTTTTTTTTTTTTCTTATACAAAAATCCTTTCTATAGCCATTTCCTTAAATGCCTAAAGTTAAACCTTATCAGGTTGCCCACACTTTCTCTAGAAGGCTGAATCCTTAGCAGTGGCCATGTCTCTCCATGAGTAGAACTTCTGGACGCTGACATTCCTCCATAGTCTCGGCCTCACTGAATTGTAGAAACTATTTTGTCCTCTTGCCCTTTCCTTCCTGAGCATAAAAGCAGCCTCTTGCTTTTGCTAACCACACTGTGTGTGTTCTCTTAATCTTCCCTACATCTCTGTAATTATTCTGTAAATTAATGTCTTTTCAATACTTGCCTTGCGTATTCTTCTGAGAACCTAAATCAGAAACCAATTTTATCATACCTTCAGAGATAATATATCTTTTTGACAACTTTCTCCACCCTGGAGGGGGTATATTTCCACCTTCCGTGTTCTCATTCTCTCTAACTTCTCTTTCCCTGAAAACATCAACATGGGAGCTACTTTTTAATCCAGTTTCATCTCCTACATAAAGAGATGTCCAGTGCCAGAATTTAAATCAGTGGATCATTTAAACTTGGAAGAGTGGTGGAATCACCACAAACTCCTAATTAGCAACATGTCACATATATTGAAACACACTAAAAAATCGTAGTTACATGACAAAACTTCTGTGGAGTAGGAAAAAGCTCATGGAAGTCCCAGAATATGACAACTGAACCTTAGTATTGTCTTAATCTTTGCAAAGATTGTAGGTCTGGGTGTAAACATCCTTGACTCTCAGCTACTTATTGCTGAGCTTGTTACCTATGAATTATAAAGGTTTCACTGAATTTAGTATTTATTAAGCATTACGTTTTAGATAACTTAAAGATGGGATCTCCTTTCAAAAAGTTCATTTCTAAAGGCAAGTTGGATCTCCTATTCTGCTTCCTACTTAAGCACCTGTAACCACATTAACCTTTCTTTCTGTGGTGACTCTTCTTTTCAAAAGTCATTGTCAACCTTCTTCATTGCTAAAGGGAGCCATGGGTTTTCCTGGTCCTATTGGATTTGTTATTACCCTTGCTCCTTCTCTTTCATGAAACTATCTCCCCATTTCCTATCAGCATGCTCATCTTGGTTCTATCCTTTTCACTGTCATCCCCATACACGTCACTTTCTCCCCTTCCACTGCATAGTTCTGGCTGCTTCCAAACTCACATTTTCAACTACTAACCTCAGCTTGAGTTATAACCTCATGGGAATGACTTTCAAATAAATATTTACCATGATTAAACCTTGAGCTCTGGTTTTACATTTCTATCTGTCTGCTGGGCATCTATTTTTAGATGCCATAAAATAACTTCAATGTGCATTTGTAAGGTAAAAGGATTGCATTGCAGCATCTCCCCACTGAAATATAAACTTCAATCCCTCCTGACTGCTTAAGTTTCACAAGTTTAGTTCAAAGGTCGAAAGATTACATTCCATGGGCCAAACCCACCCAGACTACCACCTGTTTTTGTATAGCGTATGATCAAATATTATTTGTAATATTTCAAATAGTTGAAAAAATGAGGGGAAAATAATATATCATGACATGTGAAGGTTTAATGAAATTAAAATAGCATCTGCAGGTAATGTTTTATTGGAATACGGCTATGCTTATTGGTTTACATGTTTATGGCTCCTTGTGTCCTATAATAACTGAGTTGAACAGGTGCCTCACAGAGAACATGGACCGCAAAGCTTAAAATATTTATAATGTTTGGCCCCTTCTGGAAAAAGTCTGCTGACCCCTGATGGTAGTGGATGAAATCTGAGTTTAAGAGTAGACTAATGGAACTAAATAAAACTCTTAGATAGTCTCTTTGCTAGGTGGGAATTTAAGAGAAAGTTACTTAGTACTAATGAGGCTGTTTTCTCCTCTGAGAAATAGATATGCCAACAGGCAAGTTCTTCTATGAGGTTTATTTCTTCTCGACCTAAGACTATTACTGTAGGCTTTACATTTTTTCCAGTTTCTTTTTTCAAATCAGCCTGGTGAAGCAATGGCAGACAAACCTATATTATGGTATCATCTCAGGAATATTTCATAACATCTCTGTTGTTCAAGGCTGTTTCAGATTTAAGTGAAAGAATCTCAGTTTGAATTCATTTAGCCAGACAAGAGTTATATTATATAATTGTATGTAATTTTAGTGCTTCCTTTTAAAATTGTATATATACACACATGCAGTATATAAATAAGCATATATGGTGTATAACGTGTTATCTATATAAAGTATATTACGCATATGGTGTTATAAAAATGACTCCTTTAAAGTGACGTTAGAAAAATTGCCTTACCGTCTATACTACTTACAAAAATAGACTTCAGTTTATTTAAAGGTCTAAATGTGAAAGTTACAACTATATAATAATAGAAAAATGTAGGAGAACCTCTGCAATTTCCATCCTTGTAATTCATGAAACAATTTTATTCTTACTCTCTCCTTGCACTTACATCAGGTCTTTATCAGCACAGGAGCCACTTTTTGTTCTAACAACAATTTTTAGGGAACAGTAATTATGCCTCCCTCAAAGTTGTTTTAGATACAACCATTTTTGCATTGTATTCTGAACCTTAAGTATTCATTTATCTAAGATGCAGATGATATATTAATTAATCCACCATTTTTAAATTTGCCTAAAATTATTTTTTGTTAGTTTTTCTGTTTTCATCCTCCTGAATATCTTTCTGTATAAATAGACATACACACACATTAATCTCTTATATAAAATATATGTTAGGTGCATATATTAGATATACTATGAAATAACATACAGCAGCAAGAAACCACCAATAATAAATTAGATAATTGGCAATATAGATGTTAAAATAATATTTGAGTTAAAAAGCAAAATACCTTTCTAACTCAAAAAAGTATTTTGTAATCTCTTCATGTTTCCTTTTATCTAATTGACTGTTTTTTTGCCATAAGGTATTCCATAATATATATCTAAAATATTTACTTACCTGTATCCTTATGATAGGCATTAAGGTTACCACCAAATTCTTTTCATTACAGAGTGTACAGTGAACACATTTGACTTTTTTGAACTTACCATTTTTTTGTAAGAGTATGTATGCACATATATATTTTTGTGATCCATGCTAAAATTCATACAGCATCTCAGGGGATTCCAACTAGTCAAAACAACTTTGAAAATAGTTGGAAGTCTCACACTTCATGATTTCAAATTTACTACAAAGCTATGATAATCAATATAGTATGGTACTGGCACAGAAACCTATAGATAAATGGAATAGAAGAGGAAGCCCAGAAATAAATTCTCATATATGAAACCACAGGACAGCCTTTTCAACAAACAGTATTGGGAACACTGGATATCCATATACAAAAGGTGGTAGTTGAATCCTTACTCCATATATAAAAATGAACTCAAAATGGATCTAATATTTACACAAATGTTTTTCAAATTAATATACTAGTTTATTAAGCTATTTTTTATTAAATTATTTTATATTCCACATTTGTAGAATGTTCACAATGCTTGCTACATATCAATTGGTATCCATGGATCAATAACTCACTCTCCTGGTCCTCCAAGAGTTTACATTCCAATAAAGAAGATGGGGGTAAAATCCAAACCAACAATTACGTATGTATATTTATTACATATAGGATATATGAGGATAGCAATGGACTTATATCTTCTGTAGGTACCATGGATTACAACCAAAAGGCAGTTTTAACAGCATTCTGAAAAATCATATAGATTATATAATTAACGGTTCTGCTGTGATATGTTTGAATTCAAAATAAATATGGAGCTAACATAGTTCATGTCAACTACATAAATTGTGTAGTTTTAGGTTGATGTGAAGTCCCCTAACTATCATTTTAGCAGTATAACTTTTGGAAAAAGTGTGTGGAATTCATGCATTCAGAAGATGCAGAATTAATCTTTGGAAAATTTGAATACTATAACGAGTCTTCAGGAAAAATATTTAGCTTTTAAATTGTCTTAAGTTAGATGTTTATCTATTTATAGCTTGCTTAGATTTTTTTTAAATTAATGTTCTTTCCTTTTTCCATTTAACTTCTTTGCTCTAAGAAATGACTACCCTGCCCACTCCTTCTCCCCAGACATAAAAGGCTATTTCCACTTGTACCCATTTTTAATCAAATCTATTATTGACTTAACCTGCACTTACGTGAATTCTTTTTTGTGTTTTATTCAATAATTATCACAGGAATGATTTAAAGATGCAGGTTTTACTGAAATGTGTAAGGATGGGTGTTTTATGAAAAGGGCAGCAATCTTTGTATTTCAGGCTCCTTTTATTATACTAAAATTCAGGATCTGTTATTTAAATGACATTGAAAGACAATCTATTCACTGGCTGGTAATTATAGACTGTGAATATTGAGTTCTAGTGGCTTGATCTCATTGTATACTGTTTGAATAGAATATATCAAATGAAATGTGGGGAAATGCAAAAGAAATAAAATTGCATACACAATTAAAATGCAAAGATGTTTGCATCTTTTCCTTCCTCAAACCTATCATGTTTCTGATATGTTACAAATGTATTGAAGAATTTGTTCAAAGTAGTCAGTAGTGTACAGATGATTTAGTGAATCAGAATAAAAGCAATGTTCTCCCCCAAGATACTTTCACTAACTTCATAAAAGGAAATTTCAACTCTTACAGAACTCTTAATAATAAAGTATTGTTTCAACTATGTGTCTTTTGATTATGTATATTTTCTTGATGAATGTAACCAGTGCTTTTTTGTGCATTATGAAGCCAGGAATGGGGGCAGGTAATGGCATTAAAATCCTTTTATGTCTTACAAAATGTTATTATATACATTTATCGACCATGTTATGTGGGTGTCTGGGCAGGTATTATTAGTCCTCTGACTCTCAGTAACTTTTTTTGCATGCATTAGATTAGTAATCTTTTGCTTCCAAAAAATATAACCAACTGTAGTAGAATCATTGAAATTACCAAATGGTCTATAAATATAGGCTCATTTGACCCCATAGTTTGTGATTAAAAATACTTCAAAGGGAAAACAAAAAATTATGCCACTCAGCTACCAAATATATTTCTTGAAAAAAAAAAGAGTATATACAGTGATCAGGTGAACATTTTTAATATTAACCTAGTTTCTGATTATGCAAGGTCTATCTGAGAAGGAAAACAACTGTTGTCATTTTCCAAGATGGGGTGTGGGAAGAATAGTTGCCACACAGATATTCCCACAAAGAAATTAACTGGATAAAGCATGAAAGGAAAGAGAAGACACACAATGTTAGTGGATTCTTTAAAGTCAATGGGTGAGACCCAGAGTAAATTCTCCTTCAGGGTTCAAACTACACCATTTCAAGAGAGTGAGGCAAGACCACCACTTCCTCAGAGCATTTAAAACAGGTCAGAGGCAAGATGACAGAGACGGTGGTGGGAAGGGGTGTGAGACTGGTGTGTATACTTGTGTGTGGGGACATCAGAACATTAGCTTTCTCTGGAGTCCCAAAACCTAGATTTAAATCCTAGACCCTCCCTTTTTTCAGTGATGTCAATGTAACCACAGGTCAGTTTTCAATCAAGACCAAATCAAACCAGACATACAATTCTACAGTGATATGACAGAGCAATATGACATTTTCCAGGGAAATATGTCAAAGCAAGTTCAGGATTTTAAAAAGTCCCAAACGACATAAATGCATTGAGAGAGGGGATGGAGAGAGGATACACGGGAGCTCTTTGGAGAGAGTTGTGTGTGTTCTATGAGTGTATGCCACCCCAAAGTGGAGATATGAGGGTACCTGTCCCCAACTTCAATTCTACTGAAGTGAGCTTCTCTGGGACCCTTTGGGGTGCTTGGTATGTGTTTCCTATAATTGTAGAGGAGTAACACAATGGACTCTTATTGAGGAATATGGAGTCAAGAGACTGTAGCTATCAGCTTGAGACGAGGAGAGAGACCAAGAGATACTTAGAGTAATGAGCGATGCAGGGACAAGGAGGCCGAACTACTAGTGGTGGACGTGTGTGACTTGGAGCAAGAGCCAGTCTGAAGTCATTTGACACACTGACCAAGAGAACACAAAGAGGGATGATGGGACCTGAAGAGAGAAATCCTGTGTGGATAAGCTGCCAGAGTCCAGGGTTTGAAGGAAGAGTGGCGATCCTTGTTGGCATGCAGCAGTGTCATCAGCTGTTTGGGGCAAGGTAGCGATGGGTTCATTCTGAGTAACATGCTCTCACAGAACTTTATCAAATTGAATTTTAGGGTCGTGCTTAGTATTCTGTAGAAGGATTTTACTGTAGTTACAAAGTGAATATGAAATATAATAGAAAATTCAAGGAGCAAAGTGTTAAACTGTATAATGAGGTAATTTATAAAGAAGGAGATAAATAGCTAGAGGAAGATTGGGTCTGTAAAGCATTTCCAGTAGACTATGATTAATTGTTTATAGGGATAAATTCCTGTTCTCTTAAGAGAGTAATAGTAGTATGTGCAGGTCAGAAAATTTATTCATGCTCCCTAAGGGAGATAAATTATACTAAGCTTAATATTGAAACAGAAATAGAAAGTAGTAAATCAATAATGAATTTATATAGAAAAATATTTTATTTTCCATTTAATTTTTATAGAAGTGTTTATACTACCTGTGAACATGTTATCCAGTTGGAGTGACAAGTGTTTTTTTGTTTTTATGCTGTTTTGATTTTTAAATGAGCGATAAGAGGATTTTAATATACTCACCTGATTATGATTAGGGAATTGATTACAATGCTATGTGTATTAGCTAATGTTGAGTCAAATCACCTAAAGTCTTTGTTCAATTATAATGATATTTATGTTGAGGAGTTGCTATTTATCAAATATTTATTGAAAGCCTACTATGTACCTGGCACTGTTCTAGATCCTAAGAAAACAGTAGTAAAAGACAAAAGGCCTTCCTTTACGCTACATGTATTCTAGAAGGGACAAGACTTATAAGCTTCTAGAAAACTTTATATGTATTATTCAATAGTAAGAATAATGTAAGTTTAAAGGGACATAGAATGACAGTTTGCTGTGTTAGAGGACTCAGGGGAGGTATCCTTGGGAAGGTGTCATCTGTCTTGAGTGAAGTAATAAGCTATTTGATTACCTGGGGGAAGAATATTTCAGAAAAGTAAACAGGAGGGGCAAATACTTTTCAATTTATTTTCTAGTTTGGGGAGTTGTAAGGTCAGGTTGATTCAGTGATCAAGGAGGATATTTATTGGTGGGAATGAATACAAAGGGACGTGAGGGGCGGGGCCAGATCATATAATAGGGATTGTAGGAGACCACTGAAGGATCTTAGAGCAAAAGAGTAACATAATCTTATTTACATTTTAGAAACATCTGTTCGGTGAACAATAGTTCATGGGAGGAAAAAGACAGAGGCAGAGAAACCAACTGAACAGCTATTTTGGTTATGTAAGAGGGATGATGCTGTCAGGAACTAGGGAAATTACAGCGGAAGAGGTGAGAAGTGGTCCTTTCTCATAGATATTTTGAAGTGTCAAAAACTGTGCTAAGTACTTTGTATACGGGGGCATCTCACTTGACTTCAAAACAACTGAATGAGGTTTTCATCCCCATTTCCAGAGGGTGAATCTGTGGGTGAAAGGAGTCAAGTAACTTTCTCAATGTTGCTTCTGGTAAATGGGAGAATTAAAAAATGATTAAAGCTAGACTTGGCTGTCTCTGAAACATGGGTTTTTGCCTGTAACATGACACTGCCCTTAATTTAACCTCGTTGACAAAGTAAACCATGACAATAGGACAGCAATAGAAACATGGCCTCAAATATCAGGCATCCTTGCAATGAAATGGGACTTTTCTGTTCATCTGGTTACTTTGTTGCTCCCCCTCAAAGATGGATTTCCTGCACTATCTCTGAATACAGGCTTTAGTCCTAAACTGGAGATGGAAAGATTCTAGGAATTGCAGACCATAAGCATGTAGATGGAAGAAGATTGTCATATGTCCTTCCTGCCCCCAACACTCCACCCTGAGAAGAAGGGGAAATTTGGTTTTATTTATTTATTCTTTTTAGGTTGAATATATTTCCGCAGTGAATTATTTTAATTAATGATCAGTTTGTAAGTGTAAATATACCAAATGTAACAGTGATTTCTGACAACTGACTTAAAAAAAATTATTTAAATTCAATTAGCCACCATAGAATACATCATTAGTTTCAGATGTAGTGTTCAATAGTTTATCAGTTGCTTATAACACCCAGTGCTCATCACATCATGTGCCGTATTTAATGCCCATCACCCAATTACCCCATTCCTCCACCCCCTTCTCTCCAACAACCCTCAGTTTTGTTTCCTATAGTTAAGAGTCTCTTATGGTTTTTCTCCCTCTCTGATGACTTCCCCTTCAGTTTTCCCTCCCTTCCCCTGTGACCCTCTGCACTGTTTCTTCTATTCCACATGTGAGTGAAACCATATGATAATTGTCTTTCTTTGTTTGACTTATTTCAGTCAGCATAATACCTTCCAGTGCCATCCATGTCTATATAAATGGTAAATATTCATCCTTTCTGATGGCTGAGTCATATTCCATTGTAAATAGACCACATCCTCTTTATCCCTTCATCTGTCGATGGATATCGAGGCTCTTTCCACAGTTTTGGCTTTTGAGGACTTTGCTGCTACAAACATTGGGGTGCAGGTGCCCCCTCGGATCACTACATCAGTATCTTTGGGGTAAATCCCCAGCAGTGCAATTGCTGAGTCATAGGGTAGCAACTATTTTCAACTTCTTGAGGACCCCCGACACTGTTTTCCAGAGTGGCTGCATCAGCTCGCATTCCCACCCACAGTGTAAGAGGGCTCCCCTTTCTCCGCATCCACACCAACATCTGTCATTTCCTGATTTGTTAGTTTTAGCCATTTAGACTGGTGTGAGATGGTATCTTGTGGTTTTGATTTGGATTTCCCTGATGCCAAATGATGTGGAGCATTTTTTCATGTGTCTGTTGGCCATTTGTATGTTGTCTTTGGAGAAATGTCTGTTCATGTCTTCTACCTTTAAAAATAACAAATATACAATTTGAACAAATTGAGAGTAGTACAACCTGCACACTAAATCCAGACTTAGAATATTGCCTCATCCCCCCAAATTAATCTCTGCTCTCACACCTAACCTTAGGGAACTACTGATTTTCATTCCCTATAAATCTGCCTTCTCTAGAAAATTCATATAAATCATACATAGTAGTTTTTACATTTGGTTTCTGTCACTTATTCTGCTGGCTTTGAGGTCATCCAAGTGGTAGCATATATTGGTAGTTCATTACTTTTTATGACTTAATACTGTTACATTGTATATGTCTTCCACATTTTATTTATCATTGTCAGTTGATAGACATTGAGTTCTTTCCAATTTGGGGTTATTAGGAATAATGATGCTATGAACATTCACACACATCTTTCCATTTTTCTTGGATAGATTCCTAGAAGTGAAATTGCTAGGTTGTATGGTAAATAAATGTTTATATATTTTAAGAAACATTTTCCAAAGTGGCTGTATCATTTTAATCTTCCCACAAGCAGTGCATAATGGTTTTAGTTTTCAGTATTTTCTCTGAGATGTAGTATTTTCTGACTTTTTAATGATTTCCATTTTATTAGGTGTATAGTTGTGTCTTTTTGAGTTTAGCATTTTCCTAACGATTAATAATATAAGCATATTTTCAACTGCTTATTATTCATATATCTTCTTTTGTTAAATGTCCATTAAAATCTTTTGCTGATTTTTAAATTGAGTTATTTGACTTCTTCTTACCAAGTTTAAGGACTATTTATATATTCTGCACATAAGTCCTTTATTAGATACATGAGTTTCAAGTATTTTATCTCAGTCTGTGGGTTGACTTTTCATTTTCATAATGATATTTTTAAGAAGAAACGTTTTTAATTTTGATGAAGTTCAGTTTATCAATTAATTTTTTAATGGATCATGTTTGAAGTATAAGAATTTTTTTTTTCTGCCAAAGTCAAGGTCACAATGACTTTTTCTTCTTGATTTCTAGGGGTTTTATAGTTTAATTCTTACATTTAGATCTTTGAGAATACTAGATCCATTAACATGATTGTCTCTAGATTCATTTAGATCTTCTTAAATTCCTTTCAATAATGCTTTATAGTTTTAAGTGTAGAAGTTATTCACATCCTTGAATAGTAAATATATTCCTGGGTATTTTATTCATGGATGCTATTGCTACGGGATTACTTTCTTAATTTCATTTTTGTAATATTCACTGCTATAGTGAATATTATATATTATATAAAGAAATATATATTATATATTAAATATCAAGAAATATATTTCTTATATTATATAATTATATAATATAATAAATATATATTTATCATCAACAGTAATAGTAATTCTTGCAATCTTGAACTCATTAATTTTAATGTTAGTGGATTCCATAGGATATTCTATGTGGATCATCATGTCAGATACAAATAAAATAATTGTACTTGTTTCTATTTTTTTGTCAGCTGTTGTAGGAATCTCTAGTATAATGTGGCAAGAATACACATATGTGTTACTTATTTTTGGAGGAAAGCATTCTTTCTCACCACTAAGGGTTTTGTTAGGTTTGAGTATTTCATAGAGATTATCAGGTTGAAGACGTTGTTCCCTATTATTCATAGTTTGCAGCTGTTATCATTTTTTAATCAGATTCTGTTTTTTTTAACTTGCCCACTGCTTTTATGTGTTTAACAAGATGGTCATGTGTTTTTCTATTTAATTCTATTAATCTGAAGACATTATTTCATTTTAGTGTTTAGTCAACCTTACATTCCTGAGATAAATAGCAGTTGGTCATTGTTACAGGCTGCATGTTTGTGTCATCCCCAAATTCATATCTTGAAACCCCCAATGTGATGGTATTTGGAGATGGGGTCTTTGGGAAATAATTAGGTCATAAGAATGGAATCTGAAGACACATGAGAAAGCTTTATTCTTTCTCTGCTTCTATCGTGTCAGGATACAATGAGAAGAATGCTATCTGTAAACCAAATAAGAAGGCTTTTCAACAGGAAGCAAATGGACCAGCATGTTGATTTTGGACTTCCCAACCTCCAGAACTGTGACTAATAAACTTCTGTTGTTTAAGCCACCTAGTCTATGGTATCTTGTTATAGCAGCCTAATTAAAACAATTATAGTGCATATTTTATTTAGTTTGTTGACATTTTATCAAGGTTTTTGGATATGTGTTCAAGGGGGATATTTTTCTTGTTCTCTTTTCTTGGGTTATCTTTGTCTGGATTGAGTAAAAAAGTTTTGCTAGTCTTAGAAAATGTGTTGGTCGGTGATTCCTCTTCTTGCAGTAAAAAAATAGTTTGTAAAAAATTTGTAATAATTCCTTCCTCTGTTTGATAGAATTCACCCAGACCTGAGCTTTTCTTTTTGGCAATGTTTTCAGTTGTCATTTTCTTTATAAGTGTATTAAGATTTGCTACTTCTTTATAAGTATGTTTTGATCATTTCTTTCTGCATTTTCCTGCTTCATCTCAGTTATATAATTTATTGGTATAAAGTTATTCATAATAATCCCTTAAATATTTTTATTTCTCTAGAGTCATTAATGATGTGTCCTTTTTCCTTTCTGGTTTTTGGTAATTTGTGTTTTTGAATTCTTCAGAAAAAACAACCTCAGTTTTCAATGATTTTTTTCTCAGTTTATCTGCTATTCATTGATGCCTCTTCTAATATTTTTTAGTTGTTTGCTTCTAGTTAGTTTAGAGTTTAGTTGCTCATGAGTATCTAGTTTCTTTTTTTTTTTTAAGATTTTATTTATTTATTCATGAGAAACACAGAGAGAGGCAGAGACACAGGCAGACGCTCAACAGCTGAGCCACCCAGGTGTCCCAGCATCTAGTTTCTTAAGGTGGAAACTCAGGTTATTATTGAGACCTTTCTTTTTTTCTGATGTAGGCCATATAGCTATAAATTTCTCTCTAAGCACTGTTTTAGCTGCATCACACAAATTATGGTATACTGTTTTCATTTTCATTAATTTCAGAATATTTTCTATTTTACCTATGATTTCTCCTTTGATCCATTAGTTAGAATAGTATTTAATAATATTAGGGGATCTCCCATACTTCTTCCCATTATTGATTACTTATATAATTATTGTGATCAAGTCCCTTGACATTAACTTTTTTTGGTTCCCAGATCCAGTTCCAATTTGTGTGCAAGTGTTCCTCCCCAATACAACACCAACCAATAGTTGGACACCAAGAATTCAACTCACTTGTGAGCCTACCTGCGATAGCATCAGATTCTGCAGGTTAAGGGCCCAGTTCTATAAGACTTTCCTCTACCCTGATCCCCCACCCTCTTCAGATGCCAGTTGCAAGCCCTAGGCTGTTAGGTGTGTTGACAGACTGACTGTTCCAACAACTTCCTCCTTAGGTTCTTTCAGTTTGTTAGAGTGGCTCACAGAACTCGGGGAAACTCTTCAGTAGCCAAATGAAGAGGTACATAGGGTGATGTGTGGAGAAAGGGCACAGAATGTCCATGCTCTCTCCAGGTGTGTCATTCTCCCCCCATCTCCACATGTTCACCAACCCAGAAGCTCTTTTAAGCAAGTCCCTTTGGGTTTTTTGTGAAGGCTTCATTGCATAGTCATAATTGACTAAGTCCTTGGCCTGGTTGGTTCAACCTCCATACCCTTCAGGGGTCTGAAGATTTCAACCTCCAATCACATGGTTGATCCTTCTGGCAACCAGCCCCTGAACTTGGGTGGGGTACAGAAGTCACCTTCATTGATATAACAAAAAATACCTGCTTTACCTTCAACACTTAGGAAATTCTAAGAGAGTTTTGGGAGCTGTAAGCCACTAAGTGTGGATGAAGATCAGATGCATATGAGAAATGTATTTTGGTCAAAGGAATGAATACATATTCCTTATAAATCACAATATTATATCAGATCACATACTATGTATGATTTCAGTACTTTTGACAGTAATGTGACTTGTTTTATTGCCTAACATATGGTATATCCTGGAGAGTGGTGCATAAAAAGAATATGGAGTCTGCTGCTGTTGGGTGGAATATACTATAGATCTCTGTTAGGTTGATACTGTTGTTCAGGTCTGCTATATACTTTCTGATTTTTTTGAGCAGTTCTATCACTATATTGAGTAAAGTATCAAGCTTTCTCACTATTTTTGTAGAATTGCTTATTTATCTCTTTAGCTCTGTCCATTTTTTAATTTTATATTTTGGGCCAGTGTTGTTAGGTGTATACATGTTTATAATTATGACATTTTCTTGATGTATTCATCTTTTTACTGTTATGAAATTATGTAATATTTTTTTTTCCTAATGTCTGCTTTCTATTAATATAACATTCCAGATCTCTTAGGTTTACTGTTGGCATGGTAAGTCTTTCTATATCATTTCAATTTAAATCTATATTGTCTCTTCATCTCAGGTGAATATCTTATAAACAGCTTATAGTTGGTCTTACTGTTTTTTCCCCACTCCATATACAGTCTATCTCTGCCTATTGATTGGGATATTTAGACTATTTCCATTCAAAGTGATTATTTGATATGGTTGGATTTATCTTGTCATTTCTTTTTTCTCTGTTACTCCAAGACTGCAGTGTCTTGGGCTAAAGAAGTATTTTTTAACATGAAATTTCCATTCATCTGTTGATTTCACAGTGCATTGATTCGGTCATTTTCTGATGGTTGTTTTATGGATTATAATATGTATATTAACTTTTTCACAAATCGGATTAATACCAGACCAATTTTCGTTAAATTTATCAAACCTTATTCCAATATACATTCATTCTGTCTCCCTTTCTTTTTGCTATTATTGTCAAGTACATTATAGTTATTCTAAGCCCAAGCAATATGGTGTTATTCTTATCACTTTATGTGTTCTTTTGCCATCTATAAAAGTTAAGAATGAAAAGTATATTTCATTCTTATATATTTATATATATCTGTAGAACAGAGATTTATATTTATATTGTCTCTATTAACTCATATGTTTGCCACTTCCTGTAATCTTAATTTCCTCCTATGGATTTTAGTTGCAATCTAGTGTCATTTTTGGTCAGCCTGAAGAATTTCCTTTGATATTTCTGTAAGGCAGTTCTGCCAGCAGAAAATTTTTCATTTTTTATTTCACATTTAGTTTTGTAGAATTGTTTTGCAATGTATAGGACTTTTTGTTGAGCATTTACATTTTTTTCTTTTTTTTACCATTTTGAATATGCAGTACCACCACCTTCTGACTTTCATTGTTTCAATGAGAAATAATAATATCGATGCTCCTTGGGATCAATGAATTGTTTTTTTTTTTTTCTTTCTTGCTCATTTCAAGATTTTGACTTTGTCTTTCTGTAGTTTGAATATGATATCTCTACATATGGATTTCCTGCTTAGGGTTGTTGAGGTTCTTGATTGTGTAAATGTTCTCTTCATCAAATTTGCAATTTTTTAAGTCTTATTTTATCAGATATTTTGTCTATTCTGTCTTTTCTTTCCTGTTACAGCGATCAGTCTTAGAAATATGCTTGTCTCCTAACCACACAATATCAAGCTAGTAGACCTGCTATGTTGGCCACCTACCTACCTACCTGCCTTCACCCACCTACCTCTGAGAAGTCCTATCCACTGACAGTGTTATTGGGCATAGGTGTCATGTGTCACGCCAAATAAAGTAAGATGCTTTTTCATGCTGCAGAGACTCTGATAGTTCTAGTGTCTTGACCCATCCTGGCAGAACCACAATGCTGACTTGGGAGTACAGGAGAGGATGCGAGTAGGCCCAGGCCAGAGTGCCATAGGTCTCCACTCTGCTTGTGTAATGTCCAGCTGTTTCTAAACCATAATGACTTTGCAGATTATATTTTGCTTTTGGTTGATTTTTGGAGTGCTGAAATGTTTTTCTTCATTTTTGTTTTGTTTTTGGTCTGTCATTTGGCTCTGTAGCTGCTTTTTGAGGAGAAAATTTTTGCCATTCTCTTCAGTCAGTCTTAGCCATGATTCCTGCCCCTCTTGAGAAAAAACAAAACAAAACAAAACAAAAACAAAAACAAAAACAAAAACAACTTTATTTTGACCAGTTAACTGGATTAGAGTGGGTCTGTGTATCAAAAAAAATTTGCCTTTGGTCTGCATGACACACTGCTTTCTGAAGTGAAAGGATTTTTTTTTTAAAGATTTTATTTATTTATTCATGAGAGACAGAAAGAAAGAGAGAGAGAGGCAGAGGCACAGGCAGAGGGAGAAGCAGGGTCCATTCAGGGAGCCTGATGTGGGACTCGATCCCAGGACTCCAGGATCACGCCCTGGGCTGAAGGCAGGCGCTAAACCGCTGAGCCACCCAGGGATCCCAGAAAGGGCTTTTGATTAGGAAATTTTGAAATGAAAAATTATCTTCTCCCTCAATCTTTTTGTTCAAATACCATGTAAAATTTGTTTAAAATACCAGAAGCTCAAGGCTTGCATAATATACTGTGGAGGCATAGATTGAAAAAACTTATCATTAAGAAGATCTTTAAATTTAAACTTTTCTCTAATATATATTAGTTCAAGAAGTTATTTATTGTTTTTGTTTTGTTTTGCTATCCCTTCCATCTTCTGCAAGGAAGGAGGTTCACACCAGGCCAAATTGCACCTTCAGCTGCTCGAAACTTTGCTCTGCTTTCCTGCCTCCCCATCAGGGGATATCATTAGCTACAACAATGCAATTAGAGTACTCTTTACTCAAACTGTGTGAGAACTCAGAAGTGGGTTAAATTGGGAAATTTGATGAAAGAACAATATCTTAGAGATAATCATCTTGCTTCAACAAAATGTCTCTTTATTTAATGGGACAGGATAAAAACTAACGTGCATTTTCAGTGCCTTCACCTGTGTCACTAATACCATCACAAGTCGCTTAAATGAAACTATTCTGTAGTTCTGGTTGACTCAAGTATTTCACTAAACATGCTTGGCAAAGCCTCCTCCTAAATTAGGGTATTTTGATTGAGAAGCAGGAACAAAAAACAAACTCTTACTTTCTGTCTGAAAACTTATGAGATCTAAAAAAAAGTGTTTACAAATAAGACGTTGTATCTTTAAAGTATTTGCATTTATATGTTTTGTTTGTATTTAAATATAAAAGGCAATTTAGCTTTTTTAGCTACTTATACTCTAAAACGAATTTTTTGCTACTTTCCTTTTAGTAATAGTATCATTTCGGTTTTAGCTGAGTTTATACCTACTAAAGCTATCAGCTATATTTTCTTCCTTTTTTTTTAAGATTTATTTATTTATTTGAGAGAAAGCAAGAGGGAGAGAGAGAGTGAGTGTATGTGAGCAAGATCCAGCAAGTGGAGGGAGAGGCAGAGGGAAAGAGAATCCAGAAGCAGACTCTGCTGAGCGTGTCGCCTGAGGAGGGGATTGATCCCAGGACCCTGAGATCATGACCTGAGCCCAAATCAAGCGTCGACTGCTTAACCAACTGAGCCGCCCAGGCAGCCCTGGGCCACATTTTCCTATCTACTTTGCATATAGGAGTAGCCATGAAACTCCGCTTCAGAGAGGTAGACAGACATTCCAGATCTTACACGGTAACTTCTGTGGAGCTGTGATGCAAAACCGTATCTTCAATGTCTAATAGAAACTTTTGCTGCCAAAATAACATTCTAGGCCATCCTATAGGCATAGGTTACTCTCCAGATTAGCCATAGTTTCCTTTTAATATAGGTTTTATTGTTACTAGCTGCTGATCCTGTTGTTCATGTTAAGATTTTTTTCCTTCATCTAAGAACAAAATGAAAATCCTTCTCAGTGAAGAGAATTTATTCATATACATTTCCAACCTAATCACACTTGTATGATGTAATAATGATGATCTACAAATGGTCAGAGAGGACTCTATTCAAAAGCTGTTAGAATTCCTATCAATCATAAGATAAAATAACAGAAAAGGTGCAACTGCATGTAATGGGTCATTCTGAATGCTGGATATGCAGTAGAGTCAATAGACCATTATTTTGGTTTTACCCACAAATGAAAGGAGGAAAATTAACAGATTATAGTTTTCTGGTCAGCCACTGAAGCAAAAACAAACAAACAAAAAAGTAGACTTAGGTTACATATGGCTTGTTTAAAATGATGCAATATCGGGAATTGTGGAAGCAGACATTTTTATTTGAAAGTAATTTGGCGTTGTTACTGTTGTCATCATGAGCTTATGTTCCTCATACTACCTTCTACCTTCACATATTGTAGGATGAAGGAAGCTGTTTTAGTGGATGAGAAATGGGGATGGACATTAAAAGACATGGGAGTGGAGGCTTCTGGATGGACCACTAACTAGTGAGTCCCTTTAGTGAAGTCAGTGAGTCTTTTTACTGAACCTGGTTGGATTTTTTTTCACCTAAAAAGTGAGAAGAGTTTCATATTTCATCAGTTCTAATGCCTACTCCCCCTACCACACTTTCACCTCTTTTAACTTGGAACACATCTAACAATAAATTGACCGCATCAGTGACAGCATGTTTTCATTCTTAGTTGTACTTAAAACAATGATCCATCTCTTAGTTGGAGGTGCCATTGACCTGATCAAACCATCTCGAGTCTTGTAGAGAAAGTCTATAAAAGAGGTAAAAGTGGGACACCGTTTTAAGACATTATCTTTTTTTTAAGACATTATCACAAATACTTAGAAATATCAAAATGACTTCAGCTTTTAAAAAATGCTGTTTGTTTAACAATGCCAGAACACTGTATTCTTGAAATAAAACTTGATTCTCCATTTCAAAAGAATACACAGTCTGTTGGTGAATGGCATGGAAACAAAACTGAAAGATTAAAATTAAGGCATTTTGGGGTTGCTGATCTTCAAGGACAAAGGAAAAAGTTAATGTGTAGGCAGAAAAAAAAGTTACCGAGGAAGGGGAAAATTGTAAGCTCAGTTTTCTTTCACAACAGTATATATCAAGAAACTGCAGCAATGTACATTGTCTAGTGCATGAAACAAAGTATTAAAAATAATTTAAACCCAGCTAAATTGTCTTTATTATTTAAACAAAGCCAAGAGGCAGATATTCTCAAAAGGAAATAATACAGCAATTATAGCACCTACCCATTTTTCTGAGAGGATAAGAAATCTTGATAATGAAATCCAGCCCACAGAAGAATTAATTCATAATAAAGAACTTGGACTGAATATATGTGAAAAGGACTGGTAGTGAGCATTTAGTCAATTTTAAGTAAATTTAAAGTAATGATTATACAAGATAATATATGTTAAGAACACTGACGGTTTAAAATTTCAATATAGTTAAGAAAATTGGAAGGAGAATGAAGTTCTTCCTCATTTTTCATAGCAGAATCAGTTGATAACAGTTTAAACTTGATTAAACTTGTAAAGTGGAGTTAAAAACTAATTATTTCAACCTCAATATTTCTCATGGCTCTCAATTAAATTTTGAATTGAGATACTTAGTAATACCTTTTACTGTTAAGAAGCATTTTTTTAACTTCAGTAACTATTTTAGTGTAGCTGAAAGCCAGCATTTTTATTACATATGTTAATTTTAATTGAAATTCATCTCAATATTTTATTTTTTAAAGTACAGAGAATATGAATCCATGTTCAGGAATGTCTTTATAAATAGTAATTTTGTGATTCTATCTACTTACCCTGATAGAATAATTTACAAGATCGTCATATTATATGTATATACATACATACATGTGTATCTATATATATCCTCACCATCCTGAATAAAGTACACCGAATTTTGGCAATTATTATTTCTCAATGGTACAATTGAAGGGATTTGATTCCTTCTTTTTTATTCTTTTTGATTAAAAAAACCCAAACCCTAAGAGCATATTTATTTCTACATGTACTAATGACAAATTAAAATGAAAGTTGGTATGCCTACATTTCTAACTAAATCCTATTCACCTTTCACAGGCAGCACTATGCTTTTTTTTTTAATAATAAATTTATTTTTTATTGGTGTTCAATTTACCAACATACAGAATAACACCCAGTGCTCATCCCGTCAAGTGCCCCCCTCAGTGCCCGTCACCCAGTCACCCCCACCCCCGCCCTCCTCCCCTTCTGCCACCCCTAGTTCGTTTCCCAGAGTTAGGAGTCTCTATGCTCTGTCTCCCTTTCTGATATTTCCCACACATTTCTTCTCCTTTCCCTTATATTCCTTTTCACTATTATTTATATTCCCCAAATGAATGAGACCATACAATGTTTGTCCTTCTCCGATTGACTTACTTCACTCAGCATAATACCCTCCAGTTCCATCCACGTTGAAGCAAATGGTGGGTATTTGTCATTTCTAATGGCTGAGGAATATTCCATTGTATACATAAACCACATCTTCTCTATCCACTCATCTTTCTATGGACACCGAGGCTCCTTCCACAGTTTGGCTATTGTGGACACTGCTGCTAGAAACATCGGGGTGCAGGTGTCCCGGCGTTTCACTGCATCTGTATCTTTGGGGTAAATCCCCAGCAGTGCAATTGCTGGGTCGTAGGGCAGGTCTATTTTTTACTCTTTGAGGAACCTCCACACAGTTTTCCAGAGTGGCTGCACGAGTTCACATTCCCACCAACAGTGCAGGAGGGCTCCCCTTTCTCCACACCCTCTCCAACATTTGTGGTTTCCTGCCTTGTTAATTTTCCCCATTCTCGCTGGTGTGAGGTGGTATCTCATTGTGGTTTTGATTTGTATTTCCCTGATGGCAAGTGATGCAGAGCATTTTCTCATGTGCATGTTGGCCATGTCTATGTCTTCCTCTGTGAGATGCTTTTTGCAGTCTGCTCCTGCCTTGTGTGGCTATACTCTTTTGAACTCTGCTGGTCTTAGCTGCATATTATAGTTTCTTTACTCATTCTTGAGGAGCCCATACCAAGATGTGGACCATCTCTACATTGCCTTCTCCAATTTACTACCTCTAAAGAACAACTAAAAACACCTTTTAAAAAATCCAACATCAACTGGAAAGTCAGAGTTGCATAGTGATCAAGATCATGTCCATGGAGGTCACATAACTCTTGGTCACTCAGGGCACTGCCAATTAGAAAGTATGTGACCTCGAACTACCTAGCATCACTCAGACACATTTTTCATTTCTATAATATTGACTTAATGAAAGCATCAAGCTCACAGGGTTATTTTAAAGATTACATTATATAACATTTGCAAAGCACTTAGCATAATGACACCCAGGTAGAGCTTAGTCAGCAAAAGCCACACAAATAATCAATTGCCATTGTCCTAAGTTCTGCAGAGGAGACATACAGGATGCTGTGGGAGGACATGGCGGGTCTGAAGCTGATCAGGAAGGTCAGCAAATGTTTCCAGTACTCTGAATCATCTATCCACACATGCATCTCCACAAATTATCTGGTGTAATAGGAAACCTCTGCGAAGTTCTGATGATGGTAAGGAAAAACCGTTTCAATTATTATATTAGAAATCTGTTTTCTGTTCTTGTAAAAAAAAAAATCAGGGGATACCATGTGAATTTGGAGAAATCAGTTGCCCAATTGGGTAATGAAATATCAAGGAATCTTACTTGTATCATATCTTTTATGAAAACTTTAAGTGTAAAACTTTAAGCTTTTCCCCTTTCTAAAACTTTTAATAAGAAGTGAAAGAATGTGAAAGAGAATTGAAATATACCCTTTAAAGTTCAATCTACTACCCAAAGGAGAAGGATTACCAAAAAATACTGACATCAGAAACAAACAGCACATGTACAGAGCTGAAGATAGTGATATTTTTAATAATAAATCCTGATGGCTTGTCAGGTATCAGTGAGTTTTATTTTTCTGACCCAGAAACCTGCATTCAATGTACTTTCTGAACATACCTTATATACAGCCGAGACCCTCCTACCAACTAATGTAGCAGGAAACACTGACAGTTGTGTTGATAACATCGAATGCATCCTGGTAGCCCAGGACTAAAATGCCTGCTCCTCCCTCTTGCCGGAAATAATCTTTCTACCTGGCCTATACCCCACAGGGTGAGAGCAATATTTGAGAGGCCCTGCAGGTCCCTTTCTAGACAGCTGTCTGGAAATAGCTGTTAGAACATGAGTGGAGAACACAGCAGATCCTCCCAGACATTCACACTTTAGAAGGGTTGTCTTAAGTGCCATGCTTTAGAAAGTCTAAACTGTGTCAAAGTGATGAAACATTGACTTAAGAAGTGACGTGGTTGGAGAAAGGTAATGGGTTAAACAAAGGAGGCACTTAATTCACAAAATCTGTTGAGTCCCTTCCAACAAAGCGCCACTAAGTCTACAGGGCAAACAGAGTTAGTCCAGCACCTTTTCAGACCATTCTATGTTTTGTTTTGTTTGTTTTTGTCTTTATATTTTTGTTTAATGATAGCTTGAACATAACTACCCTGGAACACATAGGTTGGGGGAAATGAGGGACCATAGTGGCTGTTGCTCAGAACATCCTCAGGTAAGGAACGAAGATAGTAGCTGCCCCTGGGATGACATGTATTTCTTGGAGTAGCCCCTCTGCCCACACAGGTTGATAGGTATCACAACTGACCATATACGTTTGAAAATCTTCAAAACTAGTTTGAAGAATCTATCTTATAAATATGTTGAAAGAGCAAAAATATCAAGAGTCAGTTTATATCCACCCTTCTACCCACCCCAGATGGGACAATTGCTGTAATTGCTGCTTTTGCAAAACGTTTTCTAAGTGCCAAGTTATGCAGGGAATGAAGCGTTACCTAGCAATATGGCCAACTTTCAATTATCCATGGCAATGGGAGACAGGGATAGTAGAGATAATTAAAATTCGCAGACTGTCCCCAATCTTGAATTTAGTCATTTACATCATTCTCTTCTTGCACTAAGCATGTTGGAAGTACTACCTAAAGATGATGCCTTCTGATTTTGGGTTTCATCTCTTTTCATGTTGCTTGTCCTCCAAAGGGAAAACAACAGAAAGCTTGTATTTAATCTTTCTGTCTTCGGGGCCTAATAACAATTTTGGATCATAGTGGATGTTCAAAGAATATTGAACTGTTAGAGTGGAGTGAAGTGGTCATGGTTTGGTATTGTGGAGTGAAAGGATCTTTGTACTTCTTGAACTGGGAGCTGGATAGGTTCCTTCCTAAATTTTTTAAACTCCAGACAGAGTTTTGTGATCTTCAAAGAATGCAACTGGCTTTTCTTTGATAGTTAGTATACTTGTTCATTCATTCACAAATGTTTATTAAATGTTTACATTTGTGCTGGTCTTTGAGTATTGGACCTTAAAGCAGGGAACAGGATAGATAAGGTTCCTTCCTTCATGGAGTTTAGATTCTATTTGGAGGAGCCAGATTAAAGCAAATTAAAAAAAAATATGTATTAGAGGAATGTGTTTGTAGTGTTGGGAAAATACAAGGAGATACAATAGAGTGTAATGTGGGCTGTGAGAGGCACTGATAGAGCATGATTAGAAATTCCTCTCTGTTGAAATATGAGATAGAGCCTACTATGCCAGAGAAAGAGCATTCCAGGTAAAAAAGGATTTAAGCAGAGAAAGAATTTTGAATCGGGTGAACAAATATCCAGTAGAAGAAAACCTCAACTCTTACATCATTCCTTCAAACTGGGATCGCCTGACAGCCAAGAAAGTTGTCCTTCTATTCTCTCAAATGGGAAGCTTTACAATGGTAATTTCTGGGTCTAAACAAGTGATTCTTCACTGTACTTAGGTCATAGATCCCATTTGAGCCTCCAATTGTGTGGCTCTACACATATGCAAGACACACTCTGTTTAAAGTAATTCTGGACTTCAGTGACAACAGGTCATTTAATCATTGGAAGCTTAGAATATTTTATTCAGTCATTTATTGGATGTCACTTTATATTAGGTACTGTTCTCAGGCACTAAGGTCTCATGTTGCTTTGTGTAGGACATGATTTTTAGGTGGTTTTGTGAATGCCTGTGACCTTGTTTTCTACTGTCACTTCTTTCCAGGCCAAACGTTTAGTAATTGCCCACTGCCAGGAGCCTGCTAATATGAGAGATAAATCTAGTGTTCTTCTAACTTTGAGCAGTTATCTTGCTATTTTATCATCTTGCCAAGAACGTTGTACCCATTTCTATAATTCTGGTATTCAAATTAAGGGAACCGAGTTATGCCCCCTCCTTGAGTTTGCTGAAGTAAAATAATGTCTGCTTTTTGTTTCCCTGAGCAGACACAAGTTTATCATGGACGCCACCAGCTAGTGGCTCTGAAATGGCCTTCATGAAGTTGTTTGCCTCTTTCTTTCTTTGCTTATAGTCACATATCCTAGCACATATGAGAGTTGGGGCTTCACCATAGCATGGAGAGCAGTGATAATGATGCTATTAACCCCAAAAAGCTTGAGAGTTGATGATTTGGGGGAAGTTTCTCCATTTCCACAGTAGGGTGTAGACCTGAAGCTTGGCTTTGAGAACCCAGTGGAAAAGTCCACAGCCCTGCCTTGTTGGTAGGCAAACAACCGAGGCTGACAGCTCTCTTTGGTGGCATTTGGGGAGCTTCCTCTACTCCTTTGGAGACATGGAGTGGGCTGCAGAGGTCTTGATGAAGACTTCCCTGGGATAAAATTCAGTTTTTCTTCCTGCATCCCATCTTTTTGAAAATGGTGAAGATTGGTGGAAGAAAGACTAGTCAGCACCATCAGCACCTGGGCTTTTTATGATTGAGCAGATCTAATTTTGAAGCTCATGTACTATAGACAAATTCTCAAAGTGATTACTGCTCATCAAGTCCAATTTATCTCGCCTTAAAATTGTATAAACTAAAATATTAATATCAATTTTCTAGGTTTGTGTCTTTCTCCTCACAGTTGATGATTTGCTCATTTACTCTCCACCAATAGATTGACTGCCTTTTTTTTTCTTTCATTTAACCACCTTATTAAGAAATACTTGATGTATAATAACCTGCACACATATAAAGTATACAATATGATAAGTTCTGTCATAGGTATATAACTGTGGAACCACATCAAGATAATGTACGTATCCATCATCCTCAAAAGTTTACTGATGCCCCATTTGAAATCATTCCCTCCTGTCACACCTCCCATTAGGCATCCAGTGATCTGCCTCCTATAACTACTGATTAGTTTCTATTTCCTAGAATATAAAAATGGAATCATATAAGTGTATACCCTTTTTTTGGTCTAACTTCTTTCACTCAACATAATTATTTTGAGATCCCTAAATGTTACTTAATGTATCATAGCTTTTCTTTTTTATTACTGAAATATAATTCACATACCATCAAATTCATTCTTTATATAATTCAGTGACTTCTTACTATATTCAAAAGACTGTACACTTTCTAATTCTAGAACATCACTGTCTAATTCCAGAGCAATTTTGTCTCCCTCACAAAACAAAAATCCTATACCCGTTAGCAGTCATTCTCATTTTCTTTTCCCCCAAGTCCCTGGCAACTTCTAATTTATTTTCTATCTTATGGACTTGCCAATTCTGGAAATTTCATATAAACGGATCATACAATATGTGGTCTTTTGTGTGGCTTCTTTCAATTAGCATAATTTTTCAAGATTCATCCTTGTCTCATTTATCTATGTTTTAGACCTTTTTATGTCTGGGTAGTACTCCATTTTAAGGATATATTACATTATATTTATCCAGGCATCAGTGAGTGATCACTAGGGTTGTTTTAACTTTGGGGCTATGGTGAATACTACTGTTATGAACATTTCTGTACAATTTTTGCATGAGAATATGTTTTCACTTGTCTTGAGTATAGATCTAGGAGTGGATTTGCTTGGTCCTTTGGTAACTGTGTTTAACTTTTGAAGAACTGTCAAACTATTTTTCAGGTGGCTGTACCATTTCACATTCCCATCAGCAATGCATAAGTGTTTCAATTTCTCTACGCTTTTGCCAAAACTTGTTATTGTCTTTTTGATTATGACTACCCTAGTGGATGTAATGTGATATTGTGTTGTTTTTACTTACATTTCCCAATTTTCCTAATGACTAATGGTGTTGAGCATCTTTCCATGTGTTTATTGGCCATTTATATATTCTTGGGGGAAATGTATATTCAAATCCTTTGTCTATTTTTTAAGTTCTTTTTTATTTTTGAGCTTTTTATACATTCTAGATAGAAGACTCTTATCAGATATTATTTGGAAATTTTTAACTCCCATTTGATGGCTTGCCCTTTTCTCTCTTCATAGTCACCTTTGAGGTAAAAAGTTTAAATTTAATGAAGTCCAACTTACTGTTTTTTTCCTTGGTTTAGCTTGTGCTTTAGGTACCATATACAAGAACCCATTACCTAATTCTTGGTCATTTACCATGAACACTTACATATATTTTGTTCTAAGATTTTTAAAGTTTAATCTTTTACATTTAGGTTTTTATTGACTTTGAGTTAATTTTGGTTGTGTTGGGAAGATGTCCCACTTAATTTGCCTGTGGATATCCATTTATCCCAACACCATTTGTTGAAAAGACCCTACTTTCCTCATCAAGTTGTCTTGGAGCCCTTGTCAAAAATCATTTAACTATGGCCCTATAGCTTTATTTCTGAAATGTCTAATCTATTATATTGATTTTTATGTCAATTCTTATTTTATTTTATTTTATTATGTAATTCTTATTACCCTAATTTTCATTGTGAAAAAACAAATATGGAATTATGATCAATTAGGTTGTACAATAGCCAAAACAAATGCAATAGCAGAAAAAGTTAAGCAAATGAATAGCCATTCAGAATATACAAAAATATTTCTCCTTGAGGTATTAAAGCAAATTGTTGGCTGAGAGAAAATAAAAAGTTATGGGAATATGTTTAAAGTCCAATTCTATTTACAATTTTATTTTATTGTAAACGTCCACCATTTGATGTCTAAACTGTAATGTTCTTTAAAAACAGACATGTCAAATGTCAAGGTTATTTATGGACCCTTAACTCACTCATGGATTATAGGTTAAGCACCTTAGTCACAACCCAGTGGGCAAACACAGAGATCCTTTTACCACTGGAATTAATCAGCTTTTCAGAGATAATGAGTTGTATTCCATTTCCGCATCCCACAAATCAAACTAAAATGATGATGAAGAAACACTGATTTGTTTACAGTAGTGTTCTGTTGGGGAGGATGTGGCAGGGGATGACAGGAAGCAGCCACATCTGAATTTTTCTGCATGTTCTCTTCACTATTTTTTTTTTTTAATTTTGAAATAGAGCATGATAATTAAGTTCATGGGAGCTGGCTAAGATTGGGCAGCCAATTCACAGGTGTGGGAAACATCTGAGTCAACCCCTTCCAGTGGTGAGGTGCCAAAGTGAACACCTGGCTGCGCATAGGAGTTGCTTTGTCTGCCAAAATCATTGCTGTGAAATGATCGGCAGAATGAACAGCAATCCAAAGACTGAGCACAACTGAGCACTGAATGAAAAGAGGACCCTGAGGATAAGAAATCCAAGGTTGGGAGCTAAAGGTTGGAGCAAATGCTGTTTAAATTCAGCAAACAAAATAACTTTCTTGATTATTGTTGTTAAAGATTTTTGGCACTGGAGAATCATTGATAATTCATTTAAAAAACATTCCAAATCCTTGTGATACTACAGCACTTTGCTTATAATAATACAGTAGCAAGAAATTTTTAAGATCATTTAGATCAAATGGATTGTCTGATATTTGAATATTCCTATATAGGAACTGAGCTATGCATGGGTGCACACAGGTGAATGTATAGTGTTCACTTTCAGAGAACTCATAATGCTGATAAACTATTGATCATAACACATTTTTGATAAATTGCAATAATAAATATTTTATAGTTCTATACACATTCTGTTATGAAGGGCAAATATAGTAAGCACAGTTAAATTAGCATAGACTGCCAAGCAGGGCTTTACAAAGGAGAATATCAATTGTGAAGGACAGACTATTTAGGTAGAAGGTCAAGGAGGCATATAATATAATATGTTCAGGCAACTATATGATGATATTCCATTTGTGGGCATATTCCTTTACATATATTTATGAAATCTTATCTTTCTTTTGGTAGTTCTTTCTGTATCACCCGAATGGGGCCAAGTTTCTAGAATTTCCACTATATAGCCATAGTTAGATCACTCCCAAGTATTATAGTGCTCAGTTAATAGAATTACACGTGGTGATTATGGTAGATTACTTTATCTAGAAAAATTCTTCCTTTCTTCTCTGCCCTTGCAGTGCTCCACTGTGAGTGGTATATTCATCTTTATCCCATTTATTTTGGGCTTGGCCTTGTGACTTGTACTGACCAATGGAATTTGGAAGGAAAGGATAGGGTGCCAGTTCTGAACCATGTCCTTAAGAAGCAGGTTGCCACTCCTCTCTCTCAAGCTTCTCTGGTCCTTCATAAAATCAAAAACCTACCAAACCATAAGCATAAAATAAATTGTCATATGCTACTGAGATTTTGGGCCTGCTTCTTTTATAATCAGTATTGCAGCAAAAGTTAATAAAGTAATTGTACTCGTTATTAAAAACTATTGCAAACTTGTTATTTTTACTTTGGATGAAGAGTATGAATTTGAGTTTTTGAAGCAACCTAATACTATAAAATTTACAGGATTAAAAAAAATAAAATGAAAACATCTAAAACGTGGAATAATTGCTATAAAATAAGATCATACTATTGTCTTGTAGGATAGACTTTTCAATGTCAATGTGAGCTTAATGTAGATTAAAATTAAAAAAGGTGATAAGTAAAATTCATAGGGTGATGGACCTACACAATATTGGGTTTTGTAATAAGTTTTTTTGTGGTGATACGTCACAAAAGTTTAATGCAAAATATTTTTCTTGGCTATTCTTTGTTAGTTGTTAACACCTCTTTACCTTCAGCAGCACCCATATTTCTTTTCTGCTTCATTTTCTTTTTCTTAGCATATATCACTGCCTAACACACTTTAAGTAATTAGTTCTATTTTTTTTTTTTTTTTTCCACTATCTGTCTCTCCACTGGAGTATGAGCTACATGAAGTCAGAGCTTGGTCTGTTTTTTTTTTTTTTTTTTTTTTTTTTTTTTTGTAGCTGTATTTTCATTATCTACAATAGTGGTCAAGCAAATCATATGCAATGAATAAATATCTACTGAAAATAAAAAAAGAATAAATGGCTGGAGCAAAAGGGAAATTACATGTTCAGCTTGAAAAGCTGCACTTTACTTAAAAAATCACAAATAAATAAATTCCTCAGAAGAATCAGAAATTGTTAATGCCTCTAGAATACCCTTCTTTGTCCTTTTTTCAACATCACATATCTCTGCTTTGTTGTATATGCGTGTGTGCACATGCACGTGAGTGTACATGTGCACGTGTTGGTCCTATTTGCTCCTACTGTAGATGATCTTCCTCCATGTAAGTAGAAAAGTTGGCCACTGGTAGTTCTAGATATACATGATCTCATTACAATTTAAGAAGGAAAGAAAATGCTTCTTCCTCCTGGACGTCTCATATCAGTCCCTAGAAAGTTATATGCCTTTGGGTCATTTGTTCACTCTTTGTAAGAATTGCAAGTGGAAGAACAGGTGGTATGATTGGAAGGCCTGGAACACATTGCCATCAGTGAAATTGGCAAGGTGAAGTGGATAGGTGTGTTTAGTAGTATAAGGATTGAAGCTGTAGCCAAATGAATTAGAGTGAGGTAATTCTCTAAGTGAAAAGAAATATGCTGCATGTGCACTACGGATTCAACTCCACTTGTAGACAAAGGAAATTCTGCAACCTGTGTCATGAGTAGCTAATATTAATAAATAATGCCATTTCTCACTAAACCTAGGTGTGGCCCTGGAATCTAGCTTGTTGAGACTTGATATAGGTTTAGAATTTATTTCTGTGTAGACTTCCATTCATCTCTATAGTTTGATTGATTTAGGACCCTCATTTGAAGCCCATTTTCTATTAGGTCCTAAAAAATTGCAGACTACCAGAAAGAGGTACACATAACAAATGTGAAAATAAGAGAAGTGTCATAGCTAATAGATCTAGAGGTAATTCTGCTCTAGTCCAAGGGATGGGGATATGGATAATATACCACATGGGATGTTATTATTCCTAGGAGCCACAAAGAATAAAACTCTTCCTGAGGGTGATAATGTGAACAATGAATAAGAAGCATAGCAAGGGTTGCTTACTCGCCACAGGTTTAATAAGAGTACCTATTCAGATCAAGATTTAGAGACTTAAGAATAGCCATGATAAAATTGAAGGTGAAATCAGGGAAGCTAAGAATACACAGAAGAGAAGGGATTGGAAGGTCAATAGGATATTGAGTACATTCTCATGAGATTGCTGTGGCACATTTTGTTTGATCTTTTAGGAGCCACAACTCAGGGCTTGTGAAGAGGCACCTGAATGAGACATACAATCTCCTATCCATATTGGTCTAAGTAAGTACTTAGGTAGCAATCTTCATCACACAACCTCAGTTCAAATAAATTTTTTTCTACTTTTCAACTTCCTGAACTCCCAATAAATATATCATTTGCTTGATGGATTTGATTCAATTGATTATGTTTTTGGATGTCAGCTGAAGCCATTTCCCCTAACCCCCACCCCCATCACTATCATCACTATTTAATATTATTGCTTGATCATTTCCCTTGGGAGCTCTTTCCATAACCTCTGTTTCCCAGCCTACCAAAAAGGAGCCCATTTGAGAAATTGGTTTCTTTTCATTCTGATTAGCTACTGTTCCTTTAACTAGTATCAGGAACCTTCATATTTAAACATACAAATTACCTATATTGAAGTCAATTTTAATTCAATAGTACATAAATGTTACCTTCTTCCTTTGTAAAATTCAGAGCTTGTTATTTTTTCCATGTGAGAAGCAAAGTGAATGTAATCTGGATAAATATAATTTTTCTAAAGGGTGCTAAGGGTATACAGTGACCTACATTAGTAGAAATGTTTCATCTATTGAAATTCACTGGTCTGTTTGAAAACATCAGTTTGTGAGGCTCTTGTTAGCCATATGCCTTTATGTTTCATATTAAACACCATATAATAGATTCTAGTGATTGAGTTCTAAAACATTTACATGCATCAGTTAGTTAATAAACTTTTATAGAATGAATCATTAATTTCTTCAAAATAGATGGTTTTTATAGTTATATTTCACTTAGGAGATAGGACTTTCTCCTGGTTTGCAGGTTTTATCTCTCATTAGTTAATTAAACACACACACACACACACACACACACAAGCAAACCAAGGTTCTCTTTTTTCTCTTCCTAAGGCAGAGGAAATTTGAGTTAAACATTTTTCTCTGGCAGTGATTATACATAGTGTAAAGATTAAGTGATCTTTGGGTTAGATCTTTGCCCTAAAGGTTGAAACAAATCTAGATTCTGTGGTCATTTGAGAGGAGGCTTTGCCTGGCCAGATTAGAATGAAGGTTGTGGGCTGGAGATGCTTTTGTTAACTGTTTTTAGCATCAATTAATTGTGTGAAGTTGGTAGACCTGTTGTCTCACCAGGGTGCCCAGTGTATTCGTGTGTCCTGACATTACATTAATGATGTGGTTGGATTTGGTCAGTAGTTACTCCAAATCCAAGATTTGCAGGAAAACTTAGCAAAAATATTTGCCATTACTTTCCCATGTACTTTGCACCCATAAATAATATAATATAGGCATACCTTGAAGATATTGTGAATTTGGCCCTAGACCACTACAATGAAGCAACTCAAATGAATTTTTTTGGTTTCTCGAAGCAAGTTTTCTTTCCACCATACTATAGTCTCTTTAGTATGCAATGGAATTATGTCTAAGAAATGTATATACTTTAATTAAAAAACACTTTATTGCTAAAAAAATACTAGTCATCTGGGCTCTTAGTGAGTTAAAGTCTTTTTCTGGTGGAAGGTCTTCAATGTTGGTGGTTGCTAAAGGTTGGGGGGCCTGTGGCATTTTAAAAAATTAGATGGCAATGAGGTTTGGCATGTTGATTAACTCTTTTCACAAATGACTTATGTGTAGAATATAATACTGTTTGCTAGCATTTTACCCACAGAACGTTCAGAATTGGAGTCAATCCTCTCAAATCCTGCTATTACTTTATCAATTAACTTTATAACAACTTTGTTGTTTATGACAACAACTGTGTTGTCATTTTACTAATCTTCACAGCATCTTCACTAGGAGTGGGTTCCATCCCAGGAAACCACTTTGCTCATCTATAAGAAATAACTCTTCTCTATTCTAAAGTTTTATCATGGGATTGCAACAATTTAGTCACTTCTTCAGATTCCACTTATAATTTCAATTCTCTTGGCATTTCTAGCACATCGACGTGACTTCTTCCTCTGAAGTCTTGAAACTTCAAAGTCATCTATGAGGGCTGGGACTACTTTCTTCCAAACTCCTGTTCATGTTGGTATTTGGAGCTCTTTTCATGAATCACAAATGTTCTTGATGGCATCTAGAATGTTTCTCAGAAGGTTTTTAATTTGCTATGCCCAGATCCATCACTGCTACCTATCACAGCTATAGCCTAACAAAATGTATTTTTTGTAAATATTTATTTATTTAAATATCTATCTATCTATTTATTTATTTGAGAGAACGTGGGAGGAGAGGCAGAAGAAGAGGGTGAAAAATAGACTCAGGGTCAATCTCACAACCTTAAGATCATGACCTGAGCCAAAATCAGTATTCCAACACTAAACTGACTGATTTACCCAGTTGCCTCTCAAAATGTATTTATTAAGTAATAACAGTTGAAGGTTGAAATTACTCTTTGGGCTCCATGGGCTACAGAATGAAAATTGTATTAACAGTCATAAAAACATTAATCTAATGGTACATCTCCATCAAAGCTCCAGTGACCAGGTACATTGTCAATGAGCAGTCATATTTTGAAAGGAATCTTTTTTTTTTTTTCTGTGTAATAGGTCTCAATGGTAGGCTTAAAATATTCAATAAACCATGGCATAAACAGATGTGCTATTACCCAGACTTTGCTGTTGTTCCATTTATAGAGCACAGAAAGATTTACCATAATTCTTAAGGACCCTAAGATTTTCAGAATGGTCAGTGACCATTGGCTTCAATTGAGTCACCAGCCCTGAACAAGAGAACCTGTTTTTTGATGCTTTGAAGTCAAGCATTGACTCTCCTCTCTAGCTATGAAAATCCAAATAACACACTTCTCCCTTCTCTTAATATAAGACTTTTGTCTACTTTGAAAATCATTGTTCAGTATAGCCAACTTCATTAATTATCTTAGCTAGATCTTCTAGAAAACTTGCTGCAATTTCTATATCAGCACTTGCTGCTTTACACTTTCATGTTATGGAGAAAACTTCTTAAACCTCATAAACTATTTTTTGCTAGTTTCAAACTATTATTCTGCAGCATCCTCACCTCTACCAGCCTTCACAGAATTGAAGAGAGTTAGGGCCTTGCTTTGGGTTAGGCTTGGCGTAAGGGAATGCTATACCTGGTTGGATCCTCTATCTACACCGCTAAAACTTTCTCCATATCAGTAATAAGACTGTTTCACTTTCTTATTTGGCATGTGTTTACTGGAGTAGCACTTGTAATTTCCTTCAAGAATTTTCCCTTTGCATTTACAACTTGGCTAACTCTTTGGTATGAGAGGCCTAGTTTTGGTCTCTCTTGGCTTTTGACCTGCCTTCCTCTCTAAGGTTAATCATTTCTTAGTGTTTGATTTAAAGTGAGAGATTGACAACTCTTCCTTTCACTTGAACACTTAGAAGCCATTATAGCGTTATTAATTGGCCTAATTTTCAATATTGTTGTGTCTTAGGGAATAGGGAGGCCTATGGAGAGGGTGAGAGATGGGGAATGGTTGGTGGGTAGAGCAATTGGAACATATACAACATGTATTGACCAAGTTCGGCATCTTGTATGGGTGTGGTTTGTGGTGCCCCAAACAATTACAATAGTAACATCAAAGACCACTGATCAAGATCACTGGGACAAATATAATAATAATGAAAAAGTTTGAAATATTTTGAGAATTACCAAAATGGGACACACAGAAAGTGAGCAAATACTGTTAAAAAAAAAAAAAAAATGGTACCAAAAGATTTGCCTGATGCTGGGTTGCCAGAAAACTTCAATCTGTAAAAAAAAAATCACAGTATTTGCAGAGCCCATTTAGGGAAAGTGCAATGAAACAAAGTATTCTTATACCTAGGCTGTCAAGATCATGGTTAGCATGTTCTGCTTTGGCGTTTGTTTTTCGATCTCTCTTTTTAAGATTCTCTGAAAGAGTATTCTACAAGTATCAAGAAGTCTTTGTTTTTTTGTTAGAAGTCTGGCTTGGGCTTCCATTCATCCTTCTGTTTTGTGGTGCTATTAGGTAAGAGTATGTTACAAAATAGTGAGTCTAATGGGGCAAAATGTGAGCTTGATTCCTGGCAATACTAGACTGGAGGGTAAGTGAAGGATTGTGTTTTCTTGCTTCAAATCCAAACCCTGGGATATATAACTTTGTCTATTGTCTTAGTCATTAATAGGGAGGCACAGTGGAAGAGCTAGAACAAAGACCATGCCTAACATTCCTTGTGTGCCCAGGTGTAGTCAGGTCTGGGAGGGCCAGAGACATCAAGCTGGATTGTAAGTAAGACTGACTCTAAAAGACTTCAGCTACTGAGAATATGGAACTTTTAGATTAGCATTCTTCTTCCCATGAGAAAATGCCAGAAAAGTGAGAATAAATAGAAGAACCAAGATTTTTTACCCCAGTGCTATCACACCATAGGTGATAAGAGGAAATATCCTGATTTTTTTCAAGAAAATGGCTATGTTGACTCTTTCTATTTACATATAGATAAAACCTGGAATAAAGCTGAATACAGACAAAAAATGAGTTTAAGATTACAGGACTTAAAGATATGCTGTCCTTATCTAAAAGTAAAATCCATAATATTTGGTACTGATATTTGGAATATCTGGATGGATTTTTGAGCCACAAAAGGTAATACTTCTGCATAGCTGGTATTCTTAATTAGTATGAAATATATGTATGCACAGGAACTCTTTAGAAACCTTTGCCTAAATTAATATTTCCTGGCTGTTTGTTCAGAGTAAACCTCAGAAAACATTCCTTGACATTTGAGTACAATTTTTTTTTGTCATCACAATTACTGAAATTGGAAGTAGAAAATGAAGGAGTTGCACTACTTCACTGTATTCCATTGTGCCTCCAATAATTCTCATTTTTTTATAGAAATACAATTTCAGGTTTGAGATACAACTCAGAGCTAACATAGTCAAACGTAGTAGCCATTTATTTTTATATTTAGTGGCAATCACATATCTGAGAATTTTATCAGCTATGGATATTTTCCCTAGAAAAATACATAACTACATACATATGGAATTTCAACATAAATTGTACAGGGGTTTATGGATAATCCAGGAGCTCACTCATATTCATCAGTTTTAGAGTCCCTAATTGGAAACAAATCATCACTCGATGAGTTATGTGAGTGGTTAGTGCAGTGGAAAGAGAGAATCATTTTTTCTGAGTTTCTTAACCATCTGAAAGATAGCATTTACTTATCTCTTTTCTTCTATATCATATATTTTGGAAACCAGAAAGAGGTATTGCCCGGAATAAATGTATTGTGATAATTTTATAGATTTAAGCATGAGGTAGTGCTATCTAATGGTTCAAACGTAGTGCTTTTTACTGTTTGGTATACTGAACTGCCTTGTGGGCTTTTAGAGTTATTGCAATAATGAAGGACTATTTGGCTGAAGATTTGCTTGTTTCTTATGTGATGGTCAGTGAAACCCAATACAAGAAAAGATTTCCAAATTATCATATAATAAAAGCTACATATACATATTATTAATATGTAATAATTTATGTACAATATATATTTGTGTGGGCATATACATAAATATAAGCATATACAAACATGTATATACACACACACACATACATATGGAGAGAGGAGAGATAGAAAGAGAGAAGAAGCATGTATTCGAAATCTTCTTATACAGCTTTCCAAAGAGGGAGGCAAACACATCATTACCTAGTCCAAGAGATTGAGGAATTATTTTTTTTTTATTCTTCTCTGTGGCAGCAAGGAAGTACTTTATTGGCAGTTCTTCTCAAAGGCATAGCAAAACATTAAATGCATATGAAATGACATGCAGCAAGCCAATTTCATATATTGCCTCTACTTCTCTGCAGCTGAGCTCCCAGCCTCTCTCATTTACATCGTTCCCAAACAAAACCTTCCCAGCCTTAATCTTGTGGAAATGGCTGCAAGAAGGTATGATTGTAATGAGACTGAACCATATGTAGGAGCCTTTTCTCTTGCAGCTCATTCACACGCCATCAGTGGGCTTTGTCTGGTGCATATGGTTGAGGGGAAAGTTAGTTCAAGACGTTACACTAAAAGCTGAATTCCCCCTTGCAGTAATGAAGGCAGTTACCTTCTTTACTTTTATTTGGGGCATTTTTGTATGGGGAAGAAAAACCTCTGTAGTTTCTTGCCCTTTTGTTTTCCGGAAAAAAGTTATTAACAATTATATTTGCTTTTATCCTTTCTTTTGTTGAATCAAGCTCGTCCAAAAATGAAACCAATGTTGGTTTGAAGAGTGAACACTTGATTGGCTTCTGAATCCAATTGTCTATACTTCTTCACTGTCTCCCTTTAATACAGTATCTCCACTGCAGAGGAGCTACTTGAAGTCTGCTTCTCTCCCCATGCTACGTCAAAGTCCAGACCTGGTCCTGACAACGTTTGTGGACAAGGAGGCACGATTCCGTAGTGGATCCAAGTACATTTTTTGAGGTCCACTTTTGTGCTAGCAACTCTATCAGGCATTTAAAATATGCTTCCTTATTTAATCTTTAAGATATCCCTACAGAGTAAGTATGCGAACAGTAGTTTATAGATGAGAAAACTGAAGTTCAGAAGGGCAAAGCAATTTTTCCAAGGTTACACAAATAATAAGTAGTAGAGCTAGAATTCAGACTTGGGCTTTCAGGTCTTTTACTTCCCAAAGACAATACTCAGAGGACTTAGAATTCAGGAAAGAGCTTCAGTACAGCTCTGACCTTGTAGCCTACTTCTATAATTTGAATTTCTGCCTCATTCCTGAGACAAAGCCATCATATTTCACTCTATTCATGGTAAAGATTTTGCTTGAACATGTGTTGGAATAATATGCCCAGGTTTTATTATACCTGCCCTATTCCCAGAATTTTTCTTTCTCATGCATTTACTGAAAGGTGTGCTATAGATCTATCTTCCTGCTGGTTTAGATCTCTTAATAGTGTTTGGTCATAAGCTTTCAATCACTAGGCTACCAGGTTATCTCTTGTTGGAAAATCCCAATTTCAATAATTAACCTAGATTACTATTTACTGTCAGCCATAGCATTCTGTGTAGCAGAATTTCCAGTTACTCAACCATACTGATGTGCATAATTTTATAGAAATGTTTTGTTCATATAACCAGTGGAATAAATTATGGGATGAATAGGTGAAACAAATAAAACAACAACTTTATATACCTTTCACCATTTGAGACTGAATATTAAGTTTAAATGTCTGTATTTTTTAAAATAAATTTTTCTTCAACTTTTAAATATTTCTCAGATTTCTTAAAGATTATAACTGCAGAAGAGATTTGCATGTTCTAAATAAATCTAATATAAAACTTTGGAAAGAATCTTAAGTTGTAACATTGTCCTTTCCTCTGGTAAGTTATTAACAATAATACTTGTTTTTCTTTTCTTCTGAAAGGACCATACTTTCTTGGGTGCATTTGAGTACAAAAATGGACCGATATTGCTAATGGTAGTGCTCAATAAATATTTATTAAATTAGATATTGTATACTCAAGATAGCCACTAGATTTCATCCAAGTCAACTCAGTCGGTATGGCTGCTCATTTCAGGTTTCAAAGGAATTGAATGAAGCCTCTTAAGGTTTATTGGGGAAAAGGATCATGATTGATCAGTGATAGCATGGAAATGGAAGGAAAAGAGTAGATGGTATCAAGTAACCTTGAATTTGCTCAGCACTATGTTTTACCTACCTTACTAGACGTGTTCCCATTACTTAGTCTGCAGTTTCCTCTCTCCTTTGGTACATTGCCCAGGTATAGTTATAGCCTCTCTGATTTCTCTTGTTGTATTACAGTTAATCCATATATATCCACTGAGTCATTAGTCATAGCACCAACCTGATAATTCTGAAATAACTTTTTTTTGGCTACACTGAAAAAAACCCCAATTTTCATCGATATGATATTTGACTATTGGACAAACCACTTAGTACTTGATAGGAAAAAACAGAAATGGCAAAGAACCAACAGAGGTCATAGCAAAGGTGCCATGCACTTGATTTTGACTATACAAAACAGTTGATATGCCTTACGTAAGGCCCTTGTCCTTCCAAATGCAATCTGTAGTTACAGTTTCATCTCCCCTTTCATCTTTCTGCTTAAGTACTAAACAAATTAAATTTACTGTTTCCAGAACTGCCTTTTTATTTACTTATTTTTAATCAGGATTTTTGTATGGGCTAGTCTCAAAGTTGGGTCCAAACGAGCCCCTTTATATGGGACTGGGCCTATGTAAGGTCCAACTCACAATTGGATAAATGATATCTCTACTGTAACCTCTATTGGTTCTTCACTGTCTTTGGACTTAAAAGTTGAATATTGGGGTTTTAATAATAGCTCTTCTAATATATAAATGTATGAGAATTATTTAACTAGTTTGGACCTCTTAAATTATCTTTAAAGTGGCTATAATATACTTGACAAAGCAATTTACACATTTAATGCAATCTCCAACAAAATGCCATCAAATTTTCACAGAGCTAGAACAAACAATCCTAAAATTTATATGAAACCACAAAAGACCCCAAGTAGCCAAAGCAATTCTGAAAAAGAAAAACAAAACTACAGGCATCATGACTCTGGATTTCAAACTCTATTACAAAGCTGTAGTCATCAAGACAGCATGACACTGGCACAAAAACAGACACATAGATCAATGGAACAGAATAGAGAACCCAAAATGGACCCACAACTAAATGGTCAACTAGTCTTTGATAAAACAGGAAAGAATATCCAATGGGGGGAAAAAAAAACAATAGTTTCTTCAACAAATGGTGTTAAAGCTGGACAACAACATGCAGAAGAATGAAACTGGACCAGTTTCTTACACCATACACAAAAATAAATTTAAAATGGATGAAGGACCTAAATCTGAGACAGGAAACCATGAAAATTCTAAAGGAGAAATTCCTAAAGGAGAGCAATCTCTTTAACCTTGACCATAACAGCTTCTTATTAGACATGTTGCCAGAGGCAAGGGTAACAAAAGCAAAAATGAACTATTAGGACTTTATCAGTATAAAAAGCTTCTGCACAGCAAAGAAAACAATCAACAAAACTAAAAGGCAGTCTATGAAATGGGAGAAGATATTTGAAATGACATATATGATAAAGGGTTAGTATCCAAAATCTACAAAGAATTTATGAAACTCAACACCCCAAAATCAAACAACCCAGTTATGAAATGGGCAGAAGACACAATTAGACACTTTTCCATAGAAGATGACCTGGTGGCTAAAAGACACATATTTCCCTGGTGGCTCCATGTCACTCGCCACCAGGGAAATACAAATCAAAACCACGTTGAAATACCATCTCACACCCATCAGGATGGCTAAAATTAACAACACAAGAAACAATAGGTGTTGGTAAGGATGTAGAGAAAGGGAACCTTCTTGTACTGTTGGTGGGAATAGAAACTGGTGCAGCCACTCTAGGAAATATATGGAGGTTCCTCAGAAAGTTTAAAATAGAGCTACCCTATGATCCAGCAACTGCACTGCTAAATATTACCCAAAGGGTACAAAGATACAGATTCGGAGGAATAGATGCATCTTGATGTTTATAGCAGCATTATCAACAATAGCCACACTATGGAGAGAGCCCAAATGACTATCAGCTGATGAATGGGTAAAAGAAAGTGGCATGTGTGTACCATGGACTATTACTAAGCCATCAAAAAGAATGAAATCTTGACATTTGCAATGACCTAGGATAGAGCGAGTATATTATGCTAAGTGAAATGAGTCAGTCAGAGAAAGACAAATACTGTATGATTTCACTCAGAGAAAACAGACAAACATAGGGGAGGGGCAGAAGGAAAAAAGACAGAGGAAAACTCTTAATGATAGAGAACACACTGAGGGTTGATAGAGGGAGATGGGTGGGGGATGGGCTAGATGGGTGGTGCATATTAAGGAGGGCACTTGTGATGAGAGTGGATGTTGTTTGTAGGTGATGAATCATTGAATTCTACTCCAGAAACCAATATTGCACTGCATGTTAACTACCTTAAATTTAAATTTAAAAAATGGCTACAATAAGTTATCACATAGATTTGTCATAATTGATAACTGAGCTAATGTATGTTAATACACTTAGCACATAACACCCACTCATTAATGATTTATAAAATAAGCACAGATTTTTATTAGTGAATCTGTGGGTAAGACAGATTTCTGAAATGCAGTCAATTGTAAGACCAAAAGTGGATAACTTCAGGTATAAATGGTGAAATGTACTTTATACTATCAATTTATTTTATGTATTCAACTTTTGAGGTGTTTTATGAATAAAACCAGTAAAGCCAACTTCTGAGTCTTTATATAACTAATTCTTTTAAAAGCATTATTAGTTTGCCTGCATTATGTAACAGTACACTATTGAGGTTCTTGTATTACTTCCTAGGTCTCAACCCAGCTCTGACAAATACCATTGTTTGGTACTTCTACTCTGCTGAGCAGTATCTGCTAGGGTCTTAATACGTGTCAACTCTATTCCTCATAATTTCATAAGAGAGATTTTATGATGTTAATATTACAGATAAGGGAAGTGAGCCTCAGAGTTGTTAAAATTATTTTGTACAGTTAGAAAAGAATTTCAGATTGATTTAGTTTTGGTTCAGACCTTATATTCACCTCACCACAAAAAGTTAAACAAGAGGGTTTCCAGTTCTGACCGTCACTCATTAATAAAACTAGCACAGGTATGATTGTTATGAGAAAATCATTGTGAAGCATAGCAAGTTTATTTAAAGTTTAACATATTTGCTCTCCTGTCACATTCCCATTAGCAATGATTTGCATCATTATGATTGATATGACTCCATCAAGACACGTTGCAGGAGTTTAGATCATATATTTGAGGCCAGATTGTGGCTGCACAAGCAAGTGAGCGGACTGAGCCCAAAATAAGTCTTTTATTTTCATAACTACTCAGTTAACTTAAAATAGACACAGAACAGGCAACCTCTGCCTACAACAAACATAACAACATGAAAGAAAGGGACAAAATAACCTCAACATTAACTGTAAGTATTAAATTACTTAATGTTTTGGGAAGCAAATTTAAATTTTTGTGTTTGGGTTGATATTATCCTCATTTCATAGAAAGAGGCTAACATAATATATAACCTTTGTAAATCAAGGTTTTAGTTAAGTTAAATATATGGGTATATATATATTTTTAAGAGTTAAATGTGTTACATATGCGTGGATATGTATACACATCCGTACATAGTCACACTTACTTTCTGTCTTTAATGTCTCTCAGTTTTCATTGTGAAGCAACAGCCTCATTGAACTGTCTCCTAATTCATGCTTCAGAGAATTAATCCATGATTGGAGAACAACAATCATAATTACTCAAATAGCTTTGAACAACCAATGCATTGGAATTGGAAATTGACAAAGTCAAAAAGAGCTCTAATAATTGCAATTAGGAGGAAGGAATGGTATCAGCAGATGCTACACTAACAGAATTCAAGCTAGTCCAATTATTGGTGGCACATTACACCTGTAAGCAAATTATAGTGCTTGTTGCAAGAAATTTGGAAAATTGCTCACAGTGAATCTGTTATTCATTTGGCTTCTCTGGGATGAGCATCAGGCTGGTGAAGCTGACTCTGCAACTATAGAACATACTTTTTTGCCAGTTATAATCTCCCATAATTGAAATGGAATTAATAACTCATCTTAGCCAAATGTTGGGTTATCTGGGTTGCTGTGAGGAGGAGCTACTTTGAAATTTAGAGCACTGTCTTAGTTTAACAAGTTATTGATGCCTATATGTTGGGCATTTTTTTCCCTTTGGTGTGTCTAAACACAGAAGGTAAGGAAAACATATCACCTTTACCCATACCCCCAAATTAAAAAAAAAAAAAATGAACGCCAAACTGTCAATTATGATTAAGGTCCTTAATCACATTAGTCCCTACAATATTATTTTACCTTGAGGGAAGTTGTTAAAAATAAGTCTAAGTTGGACCTAATTAACAGTAGTAATAGTTAAAAATTCCTTAAATAATCCTTTATTATTATTTCATTTAATCTTCATAGCCCTATAAAACAATTATTTTATTAATTTCACTCTAAATTTCAATTTAAATTTCACTTCACAAAATTGAAGCTTAGGGAATATGAGTGCTTTGCCCAACCTAAAAACTGAAAGAATGAATACTTAAGCACCAAGAATAGAGTCTGCTCTTAGTCATTATTACACTATTCTTTTTTTGAAGAGTCTAACTGATTTTAATAACACATAAAAGCTGTTATGATATATACATTCAATATTCATTTAATATCTCAGGTGTTCCAGGCATAAGAACAACAGAGAATAAATGGTTTAAAGATTTGACTGTTCTTTTAGAAGCACAGACTCTTGTATAAGAGATAGCACGTGTCCAAGTGTAACAATAGTCATGTATGCCAAGATACAGGGAAAGTATGAGTTCAGATGGGAGAGCTAACACTGCTAGGCATAAGTATAGGCAAAGGCTTTAATAATAGAAAA
Source organism: Canis aureus (assembly GCF_053574225.1). Lineage (NCBI taxonomy): Eukaryota > Metazoa > Chordata > Mammalia > Carnivora > Canidae > Canis > Canis aureus. Next base: position 25,199,515 of record NC_135631.1, read on the forward strand.
GGAAACTCAGAAACAGTATGTAGTGAAGTACCTGTGTTTGGAATTTCACTTTTTTTTGTAATGTGTCTTTCATTGATAAAATTGTTATGACAGGGGCACCTGGGTGGCTCATTCAGTTTAGTGCCTGCCTTCAACTCAGGTCATGATCTCAGAATCCTGGAATCTAGCCCTGCATGGGCTCTCTCTGCTCAGTGGGGGAGTCTGTGTCTCTTTCTCCTATGATCTCTCTTGCTTTCTCTCTCTCTCAAATAAATAAAATCTTAGAATAAAATAAAATAGTTATGACATTTTGTTTTTATTGTTCAATAGAGCACTTGGTTTTCCTCTCAGGATATTACCACCGGATTGCTACTCTCATTACCAATTGTATTGATTACATTTGTCAAAGTGATCTCAACTGTGAATGTCTTTTCTTTAACAAGTGATGGATGAATTCTTATATAGAACTTATCGAGGTGCAGTAAATTGTGTACTTTGCTATTATTTCTCTTTAAAATGTAGCCACAGTAAAAATGTTCATTGTATGGTTAAAAAAGTCTATCAGGAATGGTCCCCCATGATTGAAATATGTTCAGAGTCTCAGAATTCTCTTAAATAGAATTGTTGATTTATGTGCTTTGGGACCTGTATTGGTTGACTGGAAGAATAAGGCCATTTCAAAGTTGGTGTCAAGATTTCATCCCATAGTAGGAGTTAGGTTCCATATAGTGTGATTGGAAGTCTACTAGGAAGACATTTCTACCCATAAAATTACCCAAGCTCTCACAGTTGCTGAAATTCAACAGCATTCATCCATCTGAATTAAGCATTGCCCCTGACTATAATCTCTCCTAAAATGCGGGATTTTCTGAAGAGCTTCTTAATTGAGAACCATCTGATTCAGAGTGAACAAACTCTTTAATATTCGAATGAACACTGAAGGGGAGGAATAGAGAAATAAATACATAATATCTATAAGTAGATGACATATATATATATATATATATATATATATATATATATAAACATTCCTGTAACCCTCTTAATCCTCTTATATTCTTATATTCTCATAACATGATTAGTAAATAATATTTTGCATATAATCATTAAATTCCATTGAATTCAAGCAACATATTATCTCAGTGTGATGTGATATGTAAAACAAAATATAAGTACAGTCATAAAAATAGGAATTGATTCCAGATGGGATGGGATTGAGATATGGCAATTTTAGAAGGAAGAGATAACATGGAATATTAAAAAGAGAAGGTGAAATTTGAATTTGGACTTTGAAAAATGACCACAGTAGGAGCCAGAGTTTTCTGGAGATTCCATGAAAGCCAATCGGATGAGAGATCAAACTGGTAGTATTAGGATTCTATTGAATTGTCCTAAATCCCAATTCTGAGTCATGTAATGCATAACCCATTAGTAATCTGTTGTGAGATTCTATATAACTAGTTTCTTCATTAGTTCTTTGAAACCTGGCAAAGGAATCAATCTGAGCCTGATTATCCTTGAAGTTTCCCCCTTTCATCTATATTTTATCAATGAAAATAATGGCATGAACGTCAGATAATACAAATACGGTTTGGATTCCATATTATACCTGCCTCGCCCAGCAGAGGAGATATTCACATAAGGAGAATATATTCTAGATCAACTGTAGAATTTGCTGCAGCAATGGAAATGTTCTGTAATCTGCACTATCCAGTATGGTAGCCACCAGCTGTGAAATGTGGCTACTGAGCATTTGAAATCTGGCTAGTATGAATGAGGAGTTGAATTTTTAATTATATTTCATTTTAGCTAAATTTAAATAGCCACACATGGTTAATAAAAGGGCAGTGAGGAGTGAACAGTACGCCCAGAGGAAAAGATTCATGTATTTTTGGAAATCAGATAGGAATTTGTAAATGCTAGAACAGATGAATGCTATATTATGTTTGAAGATGAGGCAGGATAATCGACTAAGGTAAGTTGGGAAAGTTTTCCAATAGCAAACCAAAGTGTAAGGCTGGCCGGAGACATTGAGGCCTGAATGTGACATGATGAAATCTCTTTTAGGACAATCTTGTCCGTATATGGGACAATAATATAAGATAGGCAACAGGGAGTGGATATGTGATGAATGTTACAAAGAGACAACTTAAACATAATGAAAGTATAAGTTAGAATCGTGATTATAGAAAATAGAGTAAAATGGTTAAATTTTAAAAACATTATAAAAGTAGAATTGGCATAATTTATAATTTAGGGTGTGGGGGAGCTTGAGGAAAGTCTGGTTTGAGATAGTTTATCTATTAACTATTACAGTAATGCTGTGTAGCGATCAGCAGGCAACTCTCTGGCTATAAACACACGTTTGTTATTGCTCATAGGTTTACGAGTTGATTGGACTTTGGCCAGGCATTTCTTAGAGATAAGGAATGATGATATTACTTAGGGATATTTAGCTGGTTATCAGAATTTTTTTTGCCAATTAAGAATACTCTCAGCCTGACTGTGACACTTATCTCAACCTCTAGCTGGAAAATTTGAACATAGTCTGATGGCAAATCAAAGAGAGTACCAAGTACTTTTTAATCCTCTGATTGTGATAAGTTTGCTAATGGCCTGTTGGCCATGGGAACTCATGAAGCCGAACCCAGAATCCACGTAGAAGGTTACGACAAAGAACGTGAATAGAGAAAGATATGAAAACTTGGAGCCACAGATAGAATCACTTAGCCAACATCCTCCCTCTGTTCAGTTATTCATGTCTCTTCCACTTTTAATACCCTTTATGCATAACCCATTTTCCTTTAATAATCTATATAATCTTTGATCATTATATTGGACTCAGAATCCAGGAACTCATGCTTTACATGAGGTCCATATATAGTTTAGTTTGTCATTATCCAGAGATCTATACATTAGAGAGACAAGTTATTTACACCACCTCCAAGTCTTTGCACACTCACAATCAGATAAGGACAGGATAACCACAATAGTCCATTTCATTTAAAATGTAGGGTGGGGGATACATAGAAGTCATTGCTTCATAAAGACTGTGGAATCCAGGTGAAGCATGTTAACAAATTCCCACTGCCCCAAACTTGGGGCGGTTGGTGTTTCTTGATTAGACCAAGATTTGCTCCTTGGGACTGGCTCTCTAGACTGTTGTTCTCTATTGTTGTATAGAGTAAACTCTTTTTTCCATTATTTTTCACAACTTAGTGGCTCTGCACCTTGGGATGTCTTTCTACGTACGTTACTTTCACTTTTTTAACTTCTGAAAAGGTCACTGGAAAATATACTCTTTCGGCGACTTTCTCAGCCTGATCTTTGCACATATAAAGGTAGACGTCCCAAAGCCCGTTGAAAATACATTTTGAAATAAATAGGTTCTTTTTAACTCTAGGCCAATGGCACTTTCACCAATATTGAAAAAATATTGTAGGTTATCTAAAAAGTAACAATATTGTGGCTATCTAAAACATTTTTTTGATTCCACTTGATGCTTAAAGTGTCTCACCAAGAATTTTTTTATTGAGACATACCTGTCTCTCCAGACTTATTCAGTGATATCCTGTGTGTCACTCTCTGTAGTGGGATAATGCTTTTATGAGTTTAAGAAGCTTATTTACTTAGTTAGGTGAGTCTTTCTTGATTTGATCTTTGCTCTTAGGTATTTTACTTTAAGAATCATTTTCCCAGTTGGGAATTTGGAGATGAGAAGCAATTTTAAGGTCTATCCAGAAAATACTGGTTCATCTATTTCATATATATATACAAGTTTGGAAAGCCAGCACACTTTCCACCCTTTGCCTGGAAATCCTGTTGCTCAATTCTGAAATTTTATTATGTGAATTTTACATCTTCCAACTTACTGCAAATGACAATTACACCAATTGTTTTGCCACTATAAAACATTTTTCAACAGTATTCTCAATATTGTTCTAGTCTTTATTCAATGCCCATTCCAATAGCCAATGAGACATATTACTGTTTTTTGTTGTTGTTATGATAGCATTCAGTGTCCAATGCCCGGTGCCGATTTCTGTGTCAATTAGGTTCTACTGCAACGGTGCTTCGTTACTTAAATCCTTAAATAATGGTGATTTGCTAATGTTCATGAATCTACAAATCATATTTGTATGGTTTGTCTCACCATTTCTTTTGTCCTAAGCTTGGGACAAATATCTGAGTGCCTCCTTGCTGTTGGATGATGATATAAGGTGACTGGGATGACTGTCCTTAATCCACGCCTTTCTGCCTGCAGGAAGGGGACTTGGTCATATTTCTAGGGGTCCAAGAATGGAAGTAGAAATATGCAGACACTTTTTCAGGACCCTGCTTGCATCAAGTTTACTGTTGTGTTGGCCAGAGAAAGTTACATAGCTTACTAAGTCCAAAATCTATGTGAGAGAGTATGAACAAATGCCTGGGTACCAGAAGATATGGAAATTGGGTGCGTTCCATCTATCACAGAGCACAATGAATGGGTTTCATTTTGACAAAGATGCCAAGACCATATCATTGAGGTTCTTTACTCTGGGCTGTCAAGTCTGTATCTGTATTGAGGGGAATGAGAAAATAGTGAAGAATTTTAAGCAGAGGATTGATATGATACTCCCCCCCACCCCGCCCCAACAAATCATTCAGCAGCACTGCATACGGATTTATAAAGATTATGGCTTGGGAGCAGGGGGACCAGTTAGAAGAATATTGTCTTAATTCAGGTGATAAGCCATAAATGCCCAATAAATTAATAACAGGAACAGAGGAAGTACTACAGGGTATCTGACCAGGGGAGGGAGGGATTAAAGTTTGAAATCAGTACTTTTCTCTATTTCAAAGAAGTGAAAGAAAAAAAAATCATGATGTCACTAATCTGAGGTTGAATTTTTTTTCATTAAAAATGATCCCCTCCAAAATAAATAAATAAGTAAATAAATAAATAAACAAACCCAAATTCCTTTCTTTTAATTTATAATTCTTATTTTAAACAGGTTTAGAATCTTCTCTAAATTCATAGTCTCAGAGGTAATTGAGTTTAAAAATTTGTTGATACCCTCATTTGAAAAAGCTAACCCAGCTTTCAGGAAAGGAAACATGTTGTGTGTTGAGTGTTATTCCAAACAAAAGTTCCTCTAAGCTTGGATTATTAATTTTTATCTTATTCTATTAAATCATATTTTAAAATATGGATTCAATTCAGTGGTGTGCTAGAACTGGCTCCCATTGACCCGAATCATCTTTGCCGTTGTTTCTGTGCTCTTTATACTAGACACAGAGTGAGAGGCACATTTCTCTCCTGGCAGTTAGTGTTGCAGGTGTTGAAAAAGAAAATAGTCATTTGTCTCACTGAGGTTGAACTGACAAGCCTGGAGTGGTTTTATTATCCATGGTAAATGTCTTAGGAGATGTTTGCCAAATTGTAACAAAATAATATTGCAAAGAAAGAATAATATCATGAGATATTTATGAAATAGTTCAAGAAAGATGCACATACGGACACATACATATCCTCATTTATTTATATTTTAAGTAGGCTCCATGCCTAGCATGGAGCCCAGTGCGGGGCTTGAGCTCACAACCCTGAGATCAAGACCTAAGCTGAGATCAAGAGTGAGACACTTAACCGACTGAGCCCCCACAGGTGCCCGGTTTTTTTTTTTTTTTTTTTTTTTTTTTTTTTTTTTTTTAATTAGGAATTTTATCTATTCTTTCACAAGTGCAATAACTTGTGTGGTTGTGGGAGAAAGAAGTGAAACTCTTTTGGACATGATTTCAAGAACAAATTAGTTCAAGGAAAAGGAAGGTTTGACTGAATATAAAATATCAAGTGAGGGCCATTTCCAAATTAACTCTTAAAAAGCAAACTTTAGAGGAGGGCAAGGATGGTCTCTTTAAAAATAGTATAAAGAGCAATTCATCATAGATAACTCTAGTGCCTACCTTAGGTTACCTATAGTAGAATGCTTTATATGACTGTAGAATTTTTGTAACAGACTTAGTTCAGATTATCTCTCCATATGTATTGTTTGAGATTATGAATTTAGATCCACTCATACTCGAGAAACACTTTTAAGAAAATCCTTACCCCAGAACATAATAGAGAACTTTTACCTTGGTATTTAATGAAATAATTGATATTCAACTAATAATTGACCAAGGTAAATCAATAAATTTAAAAATAAAATTTATTAATTAAATACATTATCTACTGTGATTCTTAGGTTGTTTAGTTTTCATTTTACATTTTGTTCACTCCTTTATAGCCTCATCTGTGAATAAAATTTATGATACTAACTGTCCTGAATCTCCACTGATGAGGTTGAAGACATGAGACCTATCCTTTAGTCTTCGCAGTATGGCAGGAACTGGGAGTGACGCACACTGTCCATAGAGAGAGGGGCAAGGAGTGATGATTGTCTCCTTTGTTAAGTGTTTATCTGTTTCTCATGCTGTTGCCTTTTCCTTGTTAATCACGAGCTTGGGTAAATGATTTTAACTCTAGAAAGGAGCAACTTCCTTCCATTTCATCTCAGGCTAGAACAAGGCTTAGGAGCTTGACACCTGTGCCTCTTCCTGGGACACTCAGTCTCTAGATTAGTCAATGATTCTCTAGCTGGAGACTGAACAAGGATTCCACAAGACTCAGGCGGTCCCACAAGGTCTTGGTCATGTAACTGCATTTAAAATCATAGAAGAGAGAGAAGATAGTGTCAGAGGAATAGACATGGCAATAGACCTATCACTAAATAGTGTTATCATGGATTACAAATAGCTACAGATTCTTTGCAGTTCCTCCCAACAAGAGTTGAAGGTCTTTCGCCATTTCTAGAATCTAGACTGAAATCTGCTGAAAGTAGATCTTTAGAGTTCTCACCCAGAACAAAACAGAACAAAACTATGTGAGCTGATAGCTATGTTAATTGACTTGATTGGGGTAATCATTTCACAATGTGTATGTCACATTGTACACCATAAATATATACAATATTTGCCAATTATGCCTCATTGAACCAACTGGATGATTAAACTGGGCTATGAACTCCTGTGATCTGGCTCTGGAGTCTCTTCTCTGAAACAACCACGCTATTACTGCCTCTCAGCCAAGTTGCCTGCGAATGTTAGAGGGATTTGTCTTCCTGTGGAATGCCTTTGAGAAGGCCTTGTGAAGACTTCTGAGCAGAGGACACAGCCATCTCATTATATTATAGTCATGCTGCGTATGAGAAAATTAGGGAGACATTTTTCATTAAATCTGTGGTGTGATTGCATTGCTACTTAAATTGCAATCTGAAAATGAAAGAGCATTTCTTCAGTCATTAAAATCACACCAAAAACTGATGTGGAAAGGAGGATTACTATGCAGTGGGTGGCAAGAGGGGGCTGATTTAGTAATGACATAATTTGTGTTTGCATGCCTAAGCTCCCTCTCTCAAGCATCCTGGAATATATTAGATGTGAGCCTGCTAATCAATTACGTTTATATAAAAAAAAATACTTAACACCACTTATTCTTTTCTACAAATAATTCATATCCTTGGTACAATTGACATCCCATAGGGATCCCTAGTAGTGTGTGCATATTGTCAAATGTTAAGAAAGCTTTAAAAATAACTAAAGTGTACCATGAAAGTAAATTAATAGAACTCATATTGTGATTCTAGGTTCCTGATTGACTTTTATCATCTTTGTTTGCTCAGTCACCACAGGGGAAGAGCCTGCTGTCACCATGAAATTAACAATGTTCAACCCTATTAAATGAAACTTAAAGAGTTATGGATTCTGAATGTTACACTAATATCATTTTATACTAAAACCTTGTAATTCATTTTCTTTGAAATTGTCTTATAAATAATCTCAAATTTGCATTTATTTAGGCAATCATTTGATATGAGTGTTTTTTTTTCTTTTTTTTATTTCCTTTTTTTTTTTTTTTTTTGGTTCCTAGACTGAGATTAAGTCCTATAATTTTACATTAAATGTAAAAATCTAATTGTAGTCTTTCTGATTCTACAGTTTGGTATTTATGATAGTTCAGGATTAGTGAATTTGTTTCAGAATTTCATTAACTGTGAGTGGAGAGGAGAAAGATAATGTTTCCATGATTGAATTCTAGCCCCAGGTATGCATGATTTTGTTCAAGAGAATATTTTTTGCAAAATATCTTATTTCTCCAAAATCTTGAAGAATAATATAGAGCTTTTGAAAATGAATAAGTGATTCAAGGAGAATAGCTCTACCTTTGAATAGATACAGATATAAAAAAAGTAATAACAACAACGAACATTTATTGAGTACTTGCTGTGTGCCAGGCATGATTTAAATGTTCTGTGTACACCGTTGATCCATTTGTTCAACAACCAACTCTAATGTGTATGGATATTGGAAATCTATTCCAAATCCCTTACTCTTTGGATTGTACCTCTATTTGCCATCCTGAAGGAAAAAAATAAGTTATCTTTAATGGCCTTTATAATCTAAATTTGATCTATAAGCACTGACAAGGGGAAAAAAATCTGTCATTCTATTTCCTAGATTTGCAGAGAACTTATAGGGAGGAAAGGGGACTGGGTTAGAATTGAGAAAAGCCTAACCTATAGCACCTCCTTGTTCTTATGCATGGATGCTGGATTTAAATCTATTGTGTGTGTCTCCATTCTTTCTTTTGGGCTTTATTTGATAACTTTTTAAAAGAAAAAGACAATCATAAAAATGATAATAGCTCATAATGTGATTATAGTAAAATTATAAATGAATTTTAAATGGGAAAAATATTACATATATTTAAAATTAAAGAAATATTACCTAGATATGAAGACTGCTTATAGTGCCAAAACCAAATTGACCATAAATATTAAGGAGAAAGGCTGAAATGTAAATTCAGTATGAACATTGAACTATATAAAATTACTTTTGTAATGACAGAAATGGGGGGTAACATGCAAAAATAGAATAGTTTTTTTTTAAGATAATGGAACGTTGGATACATTCATTTCTTTGAACATTTACTTAAAAATATAAAAGTAAAAATCTGAAGGAAGAATTACTTCAAAAATCAGCAATAACATCTTGTGCATGAATTTTCTCACTTTTCTGTGTCTACTAAAAATAAAGCCAATGGTTTCTAACCAGAATGTATTTTTAAGTGTACAAATACACTTAAAATTACTCACTGAAATCTAAGGTATTTTTTAACGTGTCACTTGCTGTAGTACATCAATCAAAGAAAGCATCCTTCTGGTTTCCAAGGTGGTTAGCACTATGGGGAACACATGGCTATTTCCTTAGGAAAAAAAAATTAGCTTAAATTGGAACTTGCACTATTCAGGGTACAATATAATCCAGAGCACAGAATATCTTGCTTCTGAGTAAAAGTTCCTGTTCATTCACAATTGCCCCAAGATATAGTAGGTGATTTCTCTAGTCAATTTAGAACTTCCTATCTTGATTAGATGTAGCACTGTGCAGTTCACCCTTTAATTGTTCAATACCACTAGGCAATACCACCTGAAAAGTTTTATGCATTTTATGAGAATATTTGGTATTTCTCTAGGAAAACAAAGTGGAACAAGTATCAGTATTCTGGCACAATTATGAGGCAAAAGGGTATTTAAAAAAAAATCAGTAAAAGAAAATCACTTAAATCTGTTACTCAAACATTACCTTAGGAAGTGGCTCATTTGGGACAGTAAAAGAGCCTGTGTCTCCAGCGTCTCTAGCCCAGGCAATTATGGCACTTTTGGAAATCAGCAGAGACCTCAGAGTGTCAGAGATACACTGTGCCCTCTGCATCTGCAGTTGCAGAGATGCTGCCGGCATGCTTGAGATTTCAGCAAATTTACCCTCATTCCACAAGGTGGGGTTGTTTCAGTGTGAAATAAAAGAGCAAGAGGCTCACACTGAGATATGTTCCTACCTTATTTCTAGAACAATAAAATATTTTTTGACATTAAAGAGGAAGAAAAGACAGAGTTTTGTGAATGTATAAGACAGAAGTATTTGGTGCACCTTATTTTGTTTAGTCCTAAGCAATGCTTTATCCAAATTTGAAATTGAGATGATTGCTGTTGCTTATTCAATAATTAAATAACGTGAATAGTATTTGTATTTGTTAATTCAACAGATATTTATTGATTTTCTCCTATATGTCAGACAGTGTTTCATGGTTTAAATATAGAGAACTGAACAAATCAGTAAAAAGCAATCGCAACAAAAGTGTTCATGGAGTTTATGTTCTCGTGGGGCTATGGAGGGCCCTCTGAGTTGAAGATGGAATACACAAACCAAACACATAACCCAATCATATAGCATTTTAGATGATAATACATTCTAGGTAGAAAGTAAAAAGAGTGAAGGATGCCCAGGGCTGGGGGTGGGATATTGTAACGATTGAATAATTTAGCAACTGAAGACTTTTCTGAAAAGGTACTACACCTTGTTAATGGGTTGCATGTGGAAGAAAGATAAAAAAAAAAGTACAAATGATTGCCAAATCACAGAACTTATTATATTGTCAGATTTTTTTTTTTCCCCAGTCTATAAAAACTACTCCTAAAGGTTTAGGTTTTGACCTTTATATCTGGTTTGGGATCAGTATAGGCTACCCAATACTGCATGTATGCCCTTGAAGTCATGGATGTTTAGATCTTGTTGCATCCTTACCACTATTTAGCTGAGTGACTTTGAGCAAGTTACTTTTCATGAAAATGATGGATTGAAGTGGATGACCATGGTAATAGCTACTATTAGTGCTGATGACATGGCTACATGTTCCCCTGCATTTCCCATGCTCATTTGCTATTAGCTGAGGCTCTCTGGGTGATGACCAGTGGGGTGTATTAAAAGATTTTATTTTTTTGTTCATTTATTCATGAGAGACACACAGAGAAAGAGGCAGAGACACAGGCAGAGGGAGAAGCAGGCTCCCTGCAGGGAGCTTGATGAGGGACTCGATCCCAGGAACCCGGGATCACACCTTGAGCTGAAGGCAGACACTCAACCACTGAGCCACCCAGATGTCCCTAGAAAGAGATTTTAATGCATGTAAATAATGCCATTTTGTTATAGTAGAGCTTCACCATGGATTAGTTAGCAGTTTTCACATTTAAATGTAAACTAATGGTGCTTCCTACAATCAATGGTATCTTAAGATTCTATGAAGCACAGGTAGTATTATCCTATCTGGTAGTACTTATTCTCATATGATATTTGTCTTTATGTTTTACATAGAGATTATTATACATAGATTATTGTTACATAGAGATTATTATAAAGGTGGAAACATATTTTTTTTTACACTTTATTTCTAAAAGTGGAATTAGTTTTCTTTATCATGAAGATTTTCAAATGAAGAGAGAGGGAAATCTCACTTTTATTGAATATTTTTGTTCAGTCCTGGGCTTGGTGTTTCCATTCTAATGATCTAATTTAATTATCACAGTAATTTAAAAAGACAAAACTGTGATTCTGTCCATTTTGCATGGATAATGAAATTGAAGGGCTTAAGAATCTTGTTCAAAGTCATTCAACACATATGAGATGTAAAGCAAAGATCTAGCCTTAGTTTTTTGTCTCCAAGTCCTACACCTTTTACATTTTCTAGAAATAGCAAATAAAGGAGATTCATCGAGAAGTCTTTTTTTTTATTATTATTATAACAGACTATTGAAGAGTACACACTTGGGACCCAAGCACCTAAATTTGTATCTCAGCCTCTTCCACTTGGTAATTTTGTGACATTGAGTAAGTTCCTTTAACTAACCTGTGCTTTGTGTTTCTCATTAATAAAAGGGGGAAATATTAGTAGCTAGCACATGGGGAAATTATGAGGAATAAATGAATCAGTATGTATTAAACGCTTAGATCATATAATTATATGCCATTATTATTAATTGCATTTTGAAGATCAGAGTCTACTATTAGAATTTTTCAATCTGTTCTAAAATGCCTAAGTACATTATAACAGAAAAATACACCACACAACCACAGTTCAAATAAAGGAGAGAAGTATACTACTGTGCAGACTGTGTCTCCACAGCAGGAAACCATTTGGAAAGTGTGGGGTGTGCAGGAGGAATGAAGATGAGAAAGAACAAATTGGTGTAATGAGCAACTGATTCTCCCTGTTTCTCAGTCACTCAGACTTGTCGTTTCTCCTTATTTCTGGATCTGGACTGACAAAGATTCCCATGAGGACTGATCTTGCTGCAAATTGGACATCTCTGAGAACTCAGTTCTATACTTGAAATGGCAGTATCAGCCTGTGGGCAGAAACTGACAGATGTAGAGGGTTTCTGGTCCACCTCTGATAGTAGCAGAGGCAGTGATATGAGAGACAGCGGGATGGAGTGTCAACTGCATCTGTGGTCTGTAGGCCAAGAGTGTCAAGGCTTTTCCGCACGACTGCTCTCTTACCTTCTTCTGTTCACAGTCCTTTCACCACTTGTTTGTTTCACTAATGAGACTTATTCTGCTGCTGGAACTGATAGCGGTCCACATGCTTCCAAATTGAAGAGATTGGAAATAGCACAGATTAAGTGCTAGTGAAACTGGTCCAATTAACTGGTATATTTAAATACCTATTGTGTGGCTTGGGTATTTGAGTATCTATGATGTGAATTGGGTATTTGAGTACCTATTACGTGAACCGGATCCTGAAATATTGAAGGAGATAATTCCTCAAAAACAACAGAACAAAATATCGCATAATGATAACATGGAGCAACTTAAAATAAGTGCCAAAAGACACATAAGTTTTGTGTGGTGTGGTTCAAAGGGACAATCATCATATCTGGCCTCTGGAATCATGTGAGATGTTATGGGGAGGATGTGTTTGAAACAGGTCTTGAAGAATGATACTGTCTAGACAAATAGATAAGGAGAGAAGGTACTGAGCTCCTTCCTTATCCTCGTTTCAGTATATGTGGCTTGCTTGGGGAGGAAGGTATAGTAGCTGGCTTGTAGCATCATTGGAAAATTTACTGAACTCATGTTTTAACATCAGAGGTACAGACAAGATAATATTTTGAGGGAAGCTCAATTTAAAAATGGTCAATTCTTCCTTTTTTTTTTTTTTTTTTTTTGGTTAGGATCCTTTCCACATTCCAACATATTTACATAGACCTTCTTTGTTAAAGCCTCATTTATTTATAATATCACATGTATCATAATAGCATGAGCGTTATTCAGAGAAAGCATTAACCCACAATTAAAATCTTTATTCACATTTGGAGGTAGAATTTCTCAGGGGTCACAACTGATAACCTCATTCGTCCTGGACAAGTAAACTGATCATAATTTAAAGCCCTCCTTAGTGTTGGGGAAATTCTGACATTTTGTCAGTAATGATATTGATCATTTTCATAAATATAATTTCCAACATCCAATATCATTACTTAAAGCCTTCCTGGAAAATGTAGGGAAAGAAAATAATACAGCTGTATGAAGATACATGAATTAGAATGAAAAGACTCAAAATCATCTTTAGATTAAAAAAAAAAAAAGTGCATGTAAGCTATGACCCAAGGCCCAGGACAAAAGTCAGTTCTTAGAGAGTGCTATACACATAAATGAAACAAACCCATGTGAAATGAAGGCCAAAACAGCACTGAAATATCCATTGACCACAGACTGCTGCTCTTTTGTGTGTGTCTCTCAATACCTTTCCATGGATTTGTTGTTGAACATGAACTTAGGTTCGGCAGGCCACCCATGCAGAAAAATCCAGCATGGAATTGGAACTGCTGAACTGAATCTCTGATGAGAGATCAAAGCTAGAAATGTAGATGTGAAAATCACTCACACAGAGATGATAGTACAACTGTGAGAGTGATCGGCATAAACGGTTAGAACAGTGATTATTAAACCTAAGAATTACCCCAACAAAGTATTATAAAAACACAGATCACAGATTGTATACTTGGTATACTTGGCCACTTGGATCAGAGTCTTGTGGAAAGGGATGTTACTTAAGAATTTAAAAGTTTAATTATTTCCATGGACACATGCATAATTTTCTTTTTTTAATTCAGGAAAAGTCTTTCAAAAATACCACAAATTTGAAAACAAAACCATTTTTCTCTTTTTATATATATATTACACAAATCCAAAAGTATTTCTGTGCTCTATAGCTTATGTGTTATTAGAATCAAAGAAAAGTTGCCTTAGAAGTACTTTTGTATCTACAGTATTAATTAATCCTTTAACTTGTGCCAAAGAATTAATTTTTTTATATAAGCATTTCTTCATTCTGTTTCACCAAGTGTCCGTTAACTGTGGTCTCTACAATGGCTAATAATTCATGCTTATTAGTGCATAATTCACAAAAAAGTAGCATCACATGGAACCTTGTTTATTAACCAGTAGCCCCACAAAGGAACTAATCACTCAGTAACACAAGAGCGTTTTTAAGAATTAGAAATCTATTTATTTTATTTTAGAGAGTGAGCGAGCAAGACAGAACATGACCAGGGGGAGAGGCAGAGGGAGAGGGACACACAGACTCCCCGTTGAGCAGGGGGCCCAATGAGGGGCTGGATCCCAGGACTCTAATATCATGACCTGAGCTGAAAACAGATGCTTAACTGACAGCCATCCAGGGGCTCCAAATTAAAAATCCTTTTAATGAACAGAGAACATTTAGGTATTTCCAAAGGTAGTATTCTAATGCTTTCAATACAGCTCCCCATCCCCATCTCTTCCCCCACCTCCCCTCTTTCTAATTCCTCTCCTCTCTCCTCACCCTCCTCCTCATCCTCCTCCTCCTCTCTCTGGATGTGGGAGAAATTTTGGCTGAGGGATTTTATTTTCCGAATCCATATCACATGCTCTTATTATGATACCTTTGTCTTGCAAAAATTTGATAGTCACTTTTCTTCCTTATACATTCTGAACATGGTGGTAGCTACTCTCTCTAAATTATAGATGGTTTTGCTCAGATGAAAGTAAGACCCTCTTGTTTTTCCACTTTCCATAATCAGGGTTCTTGCTGGAGTGTCCAGGTGTGCATGTTATTCCTGAGCTTCCCCTCCATGAAGGTAATGACTGTGCCTTTGGTGTAATCATAGATTTTGAAAGATTGTGCTGTGAACTAGACCAAGTGAAACACTACTTTCTACTAAGCTCCGGGAAATAATTCCCATCCACAAATGCATTTAAAATTATATATTTTGATATTTAACTCCTTTTATATATAGCCTACCACCTGCCCTTTTGGCCTAAGAAATTTTCAAGATGGGGCTTTCATTGCCCTCAAGAAACATCATAAAATTATTTTTATGTAATGGCATCAGCTCAGCCTGTTTAATTTGCAATCCTGCTGTAAAATAATCTCACACTCAGAGTTCTAATTATCATAGGTAAAAAAAAAAAAGGAAGTGTGTGTGTGAGAGAGACAAAGGGACAGAGAGAAGCTATCCTCTAAATATGTGATTATACATGATTGTATAAAAAAACTTCAGAGATCAAAAACTTAATAGCTCTAAAGAAGGAAAGGTACAATGGAGGTGAAGCATTTCTAAAGCAAAAGGCTGATAATATTATAGGGAAGAAAAAAAATATTATAGGGAAGAGTGAATAAGAAAATTATACACCTGTGATAACAGTTGTCTTGGTACTGATGAAAATAAGTGGAATTACTCTCAACACACATCAGGATTTGCCCTACTTATTTTTATTTTTCCATTTTTTATAAAACTTTTAAAGAGCAAAAAAAATAAAAACCTAAAAACATGTAATGACATAAAACACATGTTGGAATTTCTGGTAATACCCTGCTAAGAAGTTGAAAAGCCAGTTGAAAATTATTTTTTAAAATTTGTTTTTTCAATAAATACTTAATGAGTTCTTATTTTGAGCTAGATGCTCTTCTAGATGTTTTGTGGCAGTCAAGATAGACTCAGTCACTATTTTCATGGCATTTACCTTCTGGAGAAAGAAATAGACAAGTAATTTTCATAATAAGGTCTGAGGAGTATTAGGATAAGAGACAGAAGATGCAAAGGGAACTCATAGCATCACTGAGGTACACTCACCATTCTGTGCAAGTGATGAAGTTGGAGGGATATCTGGTAGATGGGAAGATGCATCCAAGGTTGTGAGGTCTAAGAAAAGCTGTAGAGTTCCAGAGAATGATGGAAGCTCCAAACAGCTGGTGGGTGGGGTACCGCAGTGGAAGCAATAGATGTGGTGCTGGACACTGGAAGATCATCCACAAGGAGGTGAAAGCATGAAAGGAGGTCAGGGCCCCCATGGAGGCACACTGACAACTAGGAAGCCACTGAAGGATTTTAAGCAGAAGAGTGAGGTAGTTACATTTTTGCAGCTACTCTGTGTGCTATGAGAGAGGGGCTTCCGTGGAGCAGATGGAGACTGTAAGGAGGTGAGTAAGTGGCTTCGACCAAGCGGGAGTCAGGAAGTTCGAGCTATTGTTATGTCCTGCTCTGTTAGCCTGAGAAACTTACCAATGTGCAGAGGCCTCATTTTATATTTCAAGAACATGTACATCTTCTCCCTGAATTTCTTTTCCCATGAGAAGTCCATTCAGTTCAATGGGTTCCCCAAATTATTTTAACTACTCTTTGGCTTTGAGCACTATTTCCTCATTTTGTATTTTGGGAGAGATTATGAGCTAAAGAGGCATAACTTGTTTGTGTTTACTACTTACCGAGTCTTCTTTAGGTACTCTCCAAAATCTCTTCAGGATATATGAGCTCAAAGTATTGTTAGTTCCCATATTTGAGAACTCAGGCATAGATGAAGTAGGAGCGCTCCCACTTAAACATCGTAAGGCACCTTAAAATAACAGGTTTTTGTTACCGCTGGTGCTTCTGTAAGACCCTCATCTAAGTACATTCCAGTTAACATAGAAACATAAAGGTCGATGAAGTACTTTATATTTTCCAAAAGTGGCTGTACAGTATCTCCCATCCCTTATGCCTTTTGAACCTTCCTACTCTGCCATCCACATGTGGTCCCTAATTACCCTCTTCTTGAATCTGAGCTGGCTTATTAGTTCGTAAACAATTGGATTTGTCCGAAGTGATGCGACGTGATTCTCAAGACCTGGCCATGAAAAGCAACAGGATTTCTGGCTTGTTAGCTAGGAAATTTAACTTTGGAACCCTGAGAAATGATGTAAAGACTATCTTGAGGGTACCATGCTGTGAGGAAGTGCAGGCTTCGTGAAAAAGCCATGTGAAGGATTCTCAACTGCTCCAGCTCTGGTTCCAGCCAATAGCTAGCAGTGACCATCAGACACCTTTACACAACCCTAGCCCCTGTGTTCAGGTCACCTCAGCGTTTGCATCTTTCCAGCTGAGGCTTCAAATAAGGGACAGACACAAATCGTTCTTGCTGCTGTAGTCTCTCTACATTACACACACAGAATCCCTGAGCCTAATTTTTTAACCATTTTTTGGCATAGTTATGCAACCCAGCAATAGCAACTAGAACAGTTATTGTGGTTCCCAAATATTGTATTTATAGAGGGGAGTTAATATGCACCAATAATATTTAAATGAGGATCCCTGTTTTACGGCAATTAGGATTTAATTTAAAAAATACAGTGGTCAGGGGAATGCCTGGGGGGCTCAGTGGTTTAGCGTCTGCCTTAGGCTCAGGGCGTGATCCCTGATCACATGATCCAGTCCCACATCAGTCTCCCCAGGGAGAATCCTACCTCTCCCTTTGCTTTGTCTTTGCCTCTCTCTCTGTGTCTCTCACAAATAAATAAATAAAAATCTAAAAAAAAAAAAAAAAAATTCCTTGACAGGAATATCAAGTCCATTGGCCTTCCTATTGTTTGTTTCTTCAAGTCAAGGTGAGACTGGAAATCTCTCAAGAGAGAGATGTTGGCACTAAGTAAACTTATTTGAATTTAGCCTTTTCAAAATAAAAATTAAAAAAAAAAAACAGAAAAACTCTCTACTTCTTATAATTTCATTACAAGGCCATCATTAATTTCCAAGATTTTTAATATGTTTTGCTGGACTTTGCATCAAAGAGGGAAAAAATGATCAAACACTAGATAACCAATGGATGCTTTGGTAATGCTGTGAAAGATAAAGAATAAATAAGTTCTAGGATCTGAGAAACTCACTGAATTGATCATTTTAAAATGTACTCGGTTAATTTTTCATCTTTTTAAAATTTCTGTATTTTAGAGGAACATAATTATGTGTGTGTTGTGTTAAGACTTAATCAAAAGGCATAGATTCACATAATTTTAACAATCCAAATTGTATTATTTTCCCTGGGAAGCTGAGGAGCTCTTTAGACTTTATCTGTAATTCTGTGTGCCACCCTTCCATGACACTGTGAGGTCTGTAGCTTCTAGTTACTTAATGCTCTTTACAATCATCAGGCTTCTGTTGTGTCCCTTTCTCATTGCGTGAGGATTTATAAGCAGAAGCTAAGATCAGTCAAAGTTATGCATATCGGTTCAGAAATGATAGATGAGTCTGGGCGTTTTCCTATTTACAAAGGAATGAAGTACACTTTTGATCCGAGGAAGAAAGTTGAGAGGTTGCTGGTGTTTCTTGTTGCTCACAGCTATTGAATAAGATTATGCAATGATTTAAATACTGCGCAGATTTTACAAAGCATATGCATGTCAAACATGCAAATTTAGTTCATTGGAAGCCTTACAAAATTCTGTTAGTCTGATATAAATATAGTGCCGATGAAAGATTGCCAACATGGATAATGAAAGAGTATTTTCCTACGGAACCATGTGTTCAAGTGGCCATTTAATAAATATTCCTCTTTACACTACTGAAGTGCATTGGTGGTAGTCTATGTTGCTTTGCCAAGTCTTCCGATTATGCCATAGCTTTAATTTGGAAGACTTTCTATTCAAAATGATAGAAAAATTGTTATAATTAAAAATAAAGCAATAATTTAAAACTGCTTTATTAAAAATGCATTAAAAACCATGGACATTCAATTTTTTCTCATAACTATTATGAAAATCTTCCAAGAAATTCTTCAAAAAATGAGGATAGGGGATCCCTGGGTGGCTCTGTGGTTTAGTGCTGGCCTTCCACCCAGAGCATGATCCTGGAGTCCTGGGATCGAGTCCTGCGTCGGGCTCCCTGCATGGAGCCTGCTTCTCCCTCTGCCTGTGTCTCTGCCTCTCTCTCTCTCTCTCTCTCTCTCTGTGTGTGTGTGTCTCATGAATAAATAAATAAAATCTTTAAAAAAATTAGAATATGATAAGCATTACATTAGGTAACAAACAACAACAACAACAACAACCACCACCACCACCAATCTGGTCTTGTCCCTGAACTCCAGGCTCTAAAAACAATTTTATGTAGAACAGGAAGTGTGATGGGTGTTAATAACCATAAAAAAAGGAAACAGAGGAATGGACAACTCCACAGCCTTCTCATCTTTTTTATCCTATCCTGAGATCACTTCTGTCTCTTTTTAACTTATCTATTCATGAGAGACACACACAGAGAGAGAGGAAGAGACACAGGCTGAGGGAGAAGCAGGTTCCCTGTGGGGAGCCTGATGTGGGACTAGATCCCGGGACTCCAGGATCATGCCCTGGGCTGAAGGCAGGTGCTAAACCGCTGAGCCACCCAGGGATCCCCACAGCAGAAAGATCTTGGAGCACAAAAAGGATAATGTCTTACCATATTGGGACCTTGCCAGTGGATTCCTGCCTCATTCAGAATAAAATTGAAATGTCTGATAGAACCTCCAAATCCCTATGTAATCTGGCCTCTGGTTGCTTTCTTGACCCTATTTTAGGCCATTCTTTCCATGCTTTCCTCTTGAGCTACCTTTGGTTTTTGGTGTTCCTTACACATTTCAGCCATATTCTTGCCCTAGCCTGTGTAATATGTTTCTGTAGGGTTTTCCCATGACAAAATTGCATCTTAGTTGAGGTCTCTGTGTATTACCCTTGGAAGGGCATTATGTGGGCCACACAGATCACATGTCTCATGCCTCAGACGTTCTTCCTCATCGTGAATTAATGGAGCATTTTAAAATGAACCAATGGGGAAAAAATCACAAAAGGTGGGAGATGAAAAGATTTATGTGGGACTGGATAGTCCCACCAGTTGGGAAGTACTGATTATATGGGTATAGTGGGATAATTGCAGGCATCTGAATTTGCTTCCTTAGCACTAGATTAGAGCTCCTTGTGGAACTGAATCAATGTGAGTTTCGCTCCTTGGTGGGTCAGAAACTGCACCAGGTTGAGTGTTCACACAAAGAAAAGTTTATTTGCAGCAAATAAGAGGATTATGGGGAATGGCTTCCAATGCCATGACTTCTCGAGCAAGGGTGAGTGGGTTCTTTTATTTAGGGTTAGGATGAATATTTAGATAGGGGAGCTTTCTTATCATATGTAAAGGAGGATATAAGGCCACATTTGCCCCTTAAGGAAACATGCTTGTACATATATGATAGATATGAGGTTTATGCTTTACCTTGGGTGGGGATTTTAGTATTATAAATGAGGCAAAGGTAATTGTCAGTTATTCTAGAAGCCACTCCATGGTCCATCTTCCCAGGCAAATTGGGGGTTACACTCAAACTGGTCTGGATAGTCTGGGCTGGCTGGAGGTTTGTCAGGGCAGTTGCTATGCTTGAAGGGAGGTTTTGGTTTCCATTTGCCTGAGTTAAGAGATAAGCTGGAAAGAAGAGCTTAAGGAAAATGTGGGACAAAGGTAGGTGAGTAGAAGCAGGTGGACAGAAAAGGTCAGATCTTGGAGTCTTAACTGGTGACAGTTGTCCTAGCGAAGGTCACTTTCTAAAGAACAGGAGGTAAGACCAAGGTCCTGCCTAGTGAGCCAATTGTAGGTGAGAATAATTATATATATATATACACACACACACATATCTATCTATCATCTATCTATCTATCATCTATCATCATCATCATCTATTATCTATCTATCATCTATCTATTGAGAGAGTCAGACATAAGTTTCTTAATCTGTTCAGCAAATTCTAGTGCCTCATTAATATCAAATGGAAATGATGATATATGTATTTCCTCATAAAATCATCATCCATTGAATAAGTACTTCATGAGCCCACGCCATGGCATCTAAAGCATTGGTAAACTGTGTGACAATCTAATGTGAGTGGGGTTGAGCTCAAATAAGGTTCAGAGTGCTTGCTTTGAGTTTGGGCTCATTCTTTTGACACTACAGCCATTATTCATGTGTCAACAGTAAGCAATTACTATTGGTGTAGCACTGCTTAAAGAAGGTAAAATCCTTGAAGACAAAAATAAAAGAAATCAATTTATGGAAAACCATTACTAGTTTATAAAGGAAAAAGGAGAAAGGAAAGGAAAGAAGGGTGGGCATGTCTGATAACTGTGAACACCTGGGTCATCTCATGGCCTATTTATGTTGAACACATTTTATGATAATGGATGAAATATATTTCTTTACATGTCAAAAAAAAACCAATACAAACTTTTTTTTTTTTATGCTGAAAATTGTGGATAGTATACCATAGGGAGTTACGTTGCTTTCTTTTAGAGGATGTTGACTTTTGATCTGCCTGTCAGAACAAAAATACTGGCAGATGCCCTTGGCTTTATGTTTTGTCATGGCTGTTCTCTTTTGCTTCTGTTTTCAGACTTTACTCAACAGTTTGGCCTTTACTGATAAGGTGTATCCTTTCTGGGGTCTTAACTGAATGTCTGAGGTGCTCAATCATCACAATCTCCCCACATTGGCTGGGGTGAGACCCCAGGGATTTTCTCACCTCGGATTCTGCCGTTAGGCCCCCAGTCTGTGGCAGCCCCTCTCTGCTGGGTGTCTTAGAATTGTGACTTGTGTCTGTTAGCTCAGCACTTACACAATGGTCCTCAGGCTTCTGGTTCTCTAGGTCCTGGGTCCCTGCACAGCTTCTTCCCTTAGACTTCCCTGCTTTCCCAATTCCAGCTGCTTCAGTGGCTTGGAATTTCTCAATTCAGCAAGACCTCTTTGCTCTTCTGGGATTTAGCTCACTACACAGTATTCCAGGAAGGTGCCCTCAGGCATCAAGTCAGGACACAGGTAGGGACTTCTCCCAAGGGTCCCCATAATGCATTGCCTGAACAGAGTTGTGTCATACACTTTGTGCAGCTGTCCAGTTCCTTACGGCAGAAGGGTAAGTTTGGAACCAATTACTCAACCATGGCTACATGTGGCATTTCCAAAGCATTGTGTTGAAGAACAAAAGCATCACCACCAACAACCAAGATATTAGAAATGAACTAAATACTCATCAATATATAATTGGTTAATAAATTATGCTACATACCTATCTTTATTTTTTTATTTTTTTTAAATTTTTTTCTTTTATTTTTTTTTTAAATTTAATTTTTATTTATTTATGATAGTCACAGAGAGAGAGAGAGGCAGAGACATAGGCAGAGGAGAAGCAGGCTCCATGCACCGGGAGCCCGATGTGGGATTCAATCCCGGGTCTCCAGGATCGCGCCCTGGGCCAAAGGCAGGCGCCAAACCACTGTGCCACCCAGGGATCCCCGCATACCTATCTTTAAATTCCATCCTGACTTTGAAAAGAAGGACATGGACAGATGTCTCAGACACATTGTTAAAATTAAATTAAAAAATAAAAAGCAGTGTTCACAAAGCCACAAAACTGTGTGTGTTTGTGTGTGTATACATGAAGATGCGAAATGTAGAATGAAAACTGCAAGGATAAACTCAAAATCGCTAATATCTGGGTACTTCAGAGTAGGAGTAAAATTAGCAGGGCATGTATACTTTGTCTTTCATGTCTCTGTGTATTTGGATCATTCACAATATGAAAATGCAGTAATATTTTTTAAGATGTAATAATGAAGAAGACTTCATATTGGTAAATTACTTGGGAATCACTCTGTATGTGTTTGGCTCTTTGGCAAAATGCCTTGCTGTGGCTTCAGAGTTAAAAAGCATCTTAAGTAACAAAAGTAGAGACTGGACTATTTATAAAAAAAAAGATGATTACTTTCCTGGCGCTGCCTTGCTACCTTTTAGTCTTGACACCCAATCGGAGCAGCAGTATCTCCCACCCCCTCTGTGTTGTTAAGTGCTGCAGATCTGAAATGCTTTTTCTCTACTATTACTGGAAACTGACATGAAGGGTCCACCCTCCCTGCAAATATGACATGCCAATTTTGAGGGAGGATTTGAGTAGTAAACACTTGACACAATTTATTTCTTTTCAAATTGTGAGATGCAGAGTCTCCCCCAGGCCCCCAGTTTGAATACTTGAAAACTACTTTTATGTCTTTCAAAATCCTGACAGGCATGTGGATTCGGAACATGCCAGCAATATGTCGAACACCATCAGTCCCTCTGCCTCCAAGAGTGATTGCAACAATCTTTCAGGATCAGTTCCCAAAGTGTGATTTGCTCCAAATCAGCTAGTTGAAACAAGAATTCTTTTCCTGAGAGTTCAAAAATTCATGATAATTGGAACTGGAAATTACTTAGGTCAGCCAATCCTGTCTCCACCTTCTACCTTTGTCCTCATCACCACTCTTCTCTCTAAAACCACACTCAGAACTAACAGTGTCCCTAATTAAACTACTGGGAATATAACACAGTCACTGGTTAATATTCCTATCAAAAGTGTGTTCTATGTATTCCGATTTCATTTATCTTCATAAACATGTTATCATGCTGATACTTCAGAATAAATCTCAGAGTTAGAGTTTCTAGAAACTAGAGAGAGACAACATTAATTCAAGTCCTGGCTCCGTCCATCGTTAGCTGTGCAACTTTGGTTGCAACTAAAATCCTCTCTGTTCACTTCATTCTTTGTCATCAGTAAAGTGGAGGTCATGATGGTATCTATATTACAGGATTATTTGAAAATTAAGTAACTTTTGTCTAAAAGTATCTAGGTCATAGCAAATACTTAATAATATGTGTTAATTGTCATCATCACCATCTTTACGGTATTCATCATTAACATCATCTCCTAAATGATTAAATTATTTTATGTACTTTAAAACAGGTATTGGAAATACATTCGGAGACTTGCAAAAACATATAATGAGTGAAGAGATAGGGAATATTAGCAAAGAAATGGAAAATATAAAAAGGGAACTCCTTAGAACTGGATTAAAAGCACATGAAAAGGAATTAGTAGAATAAGAAAGCCAAAATTTTGCAAAAATAATTGAACAATGTTGTGTGGAATAATATTACTTTAACATATGAGTAATGGGACTATTAGTGTGAGAGAAGAGAGAGGAGACAGAAAAAATGAAGTAATGCCCCCCAAAGTCCCAGAGTTGTTGAAAATATCACCCTTCAGAGACAAAAGTGTCAGAAAAATCCTAAGCAGGATAAATACAAAGAAAACAAAATGACACCTAGGTGACGTATATAACAATAAAATGCTTTAAAGATATTCAACTCTGTCAAAGTATTCTAATACTTTTTATTCTGATTTCAGTGGAAATATGAAAAAATACATGATTCTTGTTATTTTGTGGCATTCTATGTAGAGGTGGCTCTCTGGGAAGCCATTCACCCTCTATATAAGGAGGGAATATACCTTGTAAAATATATTTTTGTGGGTCCAATCTGGCATCAAGAGGTCTGTGTGATTCCAAGTCTGTTAAGGGGTGCTCTTTCCCAGGCAGCTGGAAACAAAAATCTGGTGTTAGGAATATCTGGCTATTAATCAAAAATCATGCCTCGTGAACAACAACAACAAAAATACCATAGAGAAATACAAATGCAGCAGTTTCAAATAGGAGTGCCAAAAAGACTGTGCTAACCATTTTAAAAACAGGTTTAGTTTTTCAAATGACATTATTTTTGAGCCCAAAAATGGAAAAGTAAGCAGAACAATTTTGTGGTTGGTCATTTTAATTCTGGAAAATTGTACAACCATTGGCACACTAAACATTGTATATCCTCCTATTTTTTTTTCCCTCCTTCTAATGTCCCTAAGAGACTATATCAGACCTTTAAATTCGGTTACTCATGGAAAATAATTATTTTTAAAAATGATATCCAATCTTTTATTTCTCTGTGCTCTGTTTTGGGTGATTTCCTTAGACATCAAATTTAGTTTAATAATTCCTTCTTTGGCTTTGTGGAATTTGCTCTTTAACCTATAAACGGAGTTTTAATTCTAGGTCACTCTATTTTACATGCATGGAAATTTTATTTGATTCCTCCATAAAAATATATATATTCTGGTTAATATTATTTGGTTATTTGATTTTGTTTCCTATTCTTAATGTTTTTAATTATTTTAAACAGATTTTTAAATAGGTTTGTGCAAGTGGCCTTATTATTTTAGGGTCTTTTCTTGAATGTCTAAGTTATTTACTGTCACTCATGAAAATTCACTTATTCATGTGGTTTGTCATTATTTTAGTTTGCACTCAAAACTGGCAAGAGCGTTATCCTTCATAGGAGTCCCATGAGCCTTCAGCTATGAAAGTAGTTTCTATAGGAACAGCTGCTTATTTCAATCAGATCAATAGAAGTTCTGACAGTTTGATACTGGATTTCATCAATTTCTCAGCAATAGTCTTTCTCACTTCCGAGTGTGAATTTGCACTTCACATCCATATGTGGCATTTGGTTTCGTGTTTTTACCTAGAGAGTTGGTGTGCACATGTGTTATCCGTCCTGCTGGTGCTAAGTGGGAGATAGAGTTTCATTCTTGGGGTCATGTCTTTGAGCAGCCTTGTCAGTTGCCTACCAGGAGCATTTGCTGTGTCTAAGGTGGGGCTGGAAGGGAGAGAGTTAGGAGGGAGAAAGGAACTTGTCTGGAATCCAGTGGATTCTATCCTCCATTGGTGAACTACCCTGCAAGTCAAGCTTTCATTTGCATGGGTATCCAGAAGGATTCCACATGTTTGAGGAAGACCTAGGGCAGAGGGAAGAAGCACACAGCATGCAGGCAGGTGAGAGGTATTGTGTGGACAGGTGGGGCGTCTTAGGTCCTGTCTGGGTACTCAGGAGCTACCAGGAGTACAAGTGCCTTGGTCATTTTGATTCTTAAGAATCTCTCCTCAGCTTGGATTCTGGATCCCGAAAAGAATCCGAGTAATCATCAGAGCTGGTTTGAGCAAAAGACAAGTATGCGATCTTGGAAATTACATAGTATAATATAGTAGATTTTGGTTTCATTTTCCCGAGGAGTACATTTTTCTTTCCTTGATAACTGATCATCTTTCTCAGTGTATATACACATGCATGGGTAGACACATGTCTAGCTCCTTTATTTTCATGGAAGTAGTAGCTTCTTTATGCCCCAGGTTTTATGCTGAACGTCAAAATTCCAGATTTCCCACCTCATCTCATGTGCAGGTATATTTGGCAGGCTATTGTAATGATCCAAGTGAGAGAGAATCACATATATATGTATGCAAAACTTCCCAAGCTCACAGGAAATGATTGAATAAGAAATGTAAATTGAGATGTGTATGTTTTTTTTTTTAAATTAGGGAGTACTATGTGGGTCTTGTTCTTATATTGGTGCTTATTAATTTATGAAGTTTCAAGGAGAAGAGAAATTTATATTTTTTAATACCCCTCAGTTCCAGTATGTCTTAGCGTATAATTTTAGGCATTCTCTCACTCAGTTTCTAGTTGACAATGTTCTTGCTCCATGGATAATGTCATTCAGACATCTTGGATACTTTTAAAGTCATCTGAAGAAAAATGCATAAATAATCTGGACAATGTTATTTATTTAAAAAAGATTTGTCTTGTTTTCTATATTTAAAAGTTTAGCTATGTTTCCTTCATGTGGATCTCACTGCAGATACATCTGCTTCTGTTTTGTGTCAGAATTGGAATGCTTCCACAACTATATAAAATATACAGCTTCCAAAATTATGGGCAGAAAAAGTTTATACGTTTCTAAAGTGTGAATCAGTTAAATTAATATTAAAATATTTAAAATAGTATATTTGATGTGGAAATATGGTGGAAAGTTTAGTAATTATTTCTATTAACTATATCATGGAAGAGAATGTAACCAGGATATAGGTAGAAAAGACAAGAGAAGTGATATTTACCCTTAAGCTGGAGCTGAAACCCAAAGTAGGAGTAGATGGATTGACCTTCAAATAAGAACAATAAAGTGATTTTCTATTTAATTGCCTGTTTCTTTACCTCATGTTGGGGTTGGTTCTATAAGCATTGCAGGTCATCAAAGTTCTTTGTATTTTTTTTTCTCCTTATTTAACCACATTGATGCCTTTGCAAAGTCGCCCCAGGGAGAAGGTCTTCCACTGGTAGTCCGGGATGAATAAGCAATTATGGTTAATAAATACCAAATTATTGTATGTTACATAGACATTTGCCTTTCTGAGAATTTAGGAATGGATACCTTTAGGCAGTAAAGGACTTAAAAGCCTATGAACAGCAATTAAAAAATAAGAAAATATTATTTCCTGACTAGAGAATTGTAACAAGAAGACATGCTGGAATGTATGTGCCTCAATTTAGAAACTTGGAAAAATAATTGAAGGCAACCAAATCTTGTTTGGCTTAGTACATAAGGGTAGGGTTTTTCTAACTTGTGATGACATTTCAACTTTGAGATGAAGCTCTCCCATTTCACCTCTTCTTCTTACCCCACTTACCACAGTCCCACAGAATCTTTTGGTATCAAATTCTTTGTCTCATCCCATGAGAGTAAGGGAAAAATAAGTTTGTTTTTAGGATTTAGTTGGCAAGACTTGAACATTTGCTCAGTCGCTTTTAAGGTAAAGGGAGAGAGCGAGAGGAACTACCAACCCAAACTCTTCAGTTTAGATTAACATAGAATCTATGGGAAGAAGTAGATGATCTTTGTGGATGCATTATTTATGGACAGTAACTTTTCCTCCTTAATAGGAGTAAAAATTTAGTAGTACTCTAAAATTGGCTCTGTGTTGAACCAGCAGTCTCGCTTCTATCCTGACAGATATTGGCATAAACAAGTACTCAACAGTGTGAATACACTTGGTATACACTTAGTGAATACGCAGTGCTGAACTGAATGCTTAAAAATGATTAAGATGATAAATTTTATGTTGTATGTATTTTATCACAATTAAAAAACCACACTAATGCATTTATTGTCCTACATAGTTTTTGAGGGCTAGGAAGGCAAAAGCAACTTAATTGAGTGTTTCTTCTGGCTTTGGGTCTCTCATGAGGGTGCAGTTAAGCTATTGTCTCAGATGGCAGCTGCAAAAGCTTGACAGGGCTGGAGGATTCATTTTATTTTTCCTTAATTTTTTTTTAATTTGAGTATAGTTGACCCACATTCATTAATTTCAGGTTTATAACATGGTGATTCAACTTCTCTGTGCATTGTGCTATGACCAACCACAAGTGTTGCTCCCATCTGTCACCATACAACACTCTTACAGTATCGTTGACTATATTCTCTATGCTGTGCCTTTTCTTCTTATGAATTTTTTTAAAATGTTATTTATTCATGAGAGACACACATGAGAGAGAAAGAGAGAGAGAGAGAGAGAGGCAGAGACACAGGCAGAGGGAGAAGTAGGCTCCTCACCAGGAGCCCTATGCGGGACTCAATCCCAGGACTCCGGGATCACTCTCTGAGCCAAAGGCAGATGCTCAACTGCTAAGCCACCCAGGTGCCCCATTATTCTCCATGGATTATTCACTCTATACTGGAAGCCTGTATCTCCCACTCCCTTTTACCCTTCTTGCCCATCCTATACCTCCTTCCCTCTGACAATTTGTTTTCTACATTTACAGGTTTCATTTTTATTTTTGTTTATTTATTTATTTTAATTTTTAGATTCCACATATGGGTAAAATCATATGGTACTTGTCTTTCTTAGGCTGACTTATTTCAATTAGCATAAAACTCTCTAGGTCCATCCATGTTGCTGCAAATGGGAAGATCTCATCCTTTTTTTTTTTTTTTTGGCTGTGTATTATTCTAGTGTGTGTGTGTCTGTGTACCACATTTTCCTTGACCTGAAGGATCCACTTTCTTTTTTCCCCCTGGAGGATCTATTTTCAAGATGACTCTCATTTGGCTAATGACAGGAGACTTCATTCTCTGCTGACTCTTGGTATAAGACCTCAGTTTCTCACTAGGCCTTTTCCTAGGGCTGAGTGTCCTTATGGCATGCCATTGACTCCTGGAGCAAGGGTTTTGGAGTGAGGCTAAAGATACATCTTTTATGACCTAGCCTTAGGAGTGATGCACCATCACTTGTGCTATATTCTAATACACAGACCAAACCCCATGTACTTGAAAAGAGACTGCATAAGGGTGAGAATATCAGGAGAGAGGGACCATTTGGACTCATCTTAGAGGCCAGCTATACCATTCAAAACTGATAATTTTTTTCCTTTTTCTTGTGACATAGTACATTATGTTGGACTAACTTATCCATCAAAAATATTTCTTGAAAACTGGATAAAATATGAGGCTATTAGAAGGCAAACAAGGAAGTCAGAATTTGAGAGGCCAGGATACTGGAGACAGTGGAAATGCTTTGCAATGAGGCCTACCTTTACCTGTTTTCTCTCCTCAGAGCATTTGCTGATTTGTGACACTGAGCATCATGGACAAGCAAGTAGCAGTGATAGTTTTCCAGGGCTGAAGAGAAGAAAATTGGAGTTTAGGGCTACATGCTCAACCAAGGGCCAGCATATATGCACTATTAGTGGTGTAGTTATTGGAGCAGATACTAAGACTTGAGGATGTTATCCTGTGTTATATATACTCTATTAGGGTATAACCCCTTCTTTTCACCTATTTTATTTCTTACCCCCTGGCACTTGGTGATTATGATTTGGAGAAATTTTTGTACCAGATTGGAAACATATGAGAATTGATTTTGTGATTAGAAGAAAAAAACACATAAATTTTACAATAAAGTCAAAGCCCAGGTAATAATAATAGCAGTGGTAGTAATAATAATAATAATAATAATTATTATTATTATTATTATATTTATAATATACAATAATTATTTGGTTTATTATATTTTATTATCATTTGGTTTATTATTATTTTGGTTATTATAATATATAAATATTATATATTATAATATATATAATATTTATAATTTATTATTACTACTACTACTACTACTATAATTGTTCTGTTGGCCTCATCCTTTGTACTCCATTGGAGGCCTCATAAGGAGAGGGACTGAGACATATGACTAAGGTAATTGTGGTCCATATACTGTTTTTATTTATGTAAATAAGTAAGACTGTGGCTTATTTTTTCAGGGCAACAATTATGTGTGGGTGAAAATTAAATTATGTGTATGTGTATTTGAATTTGTATTTGAAATTATGTGTATATGAATTTGGAAAGTCTGCCTGATATTATTATTTATCTTCTATATATAATGTTTGATGTAAAATTCACTTTGGAGGACCCATATGACAGTTCAAAGAGATAGCTGGTTCTCTTTCTATCATTATACACACACACAATTATACATATAAGAATAACACATATACATATGATATACATAAGGTAGTTCTATAAATATATAAATAACATATATATGATTGTTACACATGTATATGTGTGTATGTGCACTTATTTTTTTATGTTCTTACTTTGGATAGGCACTTCCAGCACTTTATAGACATTACATCATTTAACCTCTAGAAAGATCCCCATGAGGTAAATATATCACTCAAAGTCAAGCTTGTCTGCTATAACACATTGAAAATGTACATAGAAGGATATCTGTCCTTAATGTGCTAGTTGCAAGAAAGTGTTCCATGTCAGCGAGTGTATCCGCTTCATATAGCATGAGGGGACCTGATGCATTCCATTTTTTCTCTTCCTCACTTACGTAGAAAAGTTGATGCCTTAATGTGCAGGTTTCAGCTGGTTCAGGGGAAAAGTGTAAACTGCAAGAAGGACATGGAGGAAGAACATTCAATCTTACAGACCTAGGCCAAGGGCAGCACTCATCAGTCTCACTAACATCTCAATGGTGAGAACATCATCTCATGGTGAAGTCTAAATGCAGTGGCCTTGGGAACACAATTCAGATATTTGTGGAAAACTGGCAGTCTTCCCTATGATAGGTATGATACAGATGCTGGCTGTTTTACCATGGTGATAGGATCCCTACTCTTTGGTTTCAGGGAAGTCCATCTAAAATGGATATCATATTTTCCAACCTTTTTTGTAGATGGATATGGCCTCATATCCAAATCTGGCCAATAGGACATAAGCCTTTGGGCCATACATCTGCTTCTTTTTAGAGTCACTATGTTTACCTTTTACCTCTCCATACTTATTCCTTCCTTCCTCCCTTCTTGGTCTTACCTCGAAATGCTTCTTTCCCTGATCTCAGAGCTAGAAGCTATGAAATATAGAACAGGATGAAAGATGCTGGTTCCTTGATGCCATTAACCACCATATTAATCCCCATCTTCTTGCCCAGTGTTTTATATTAAAGCATACACTCCAGGCTTGTTTAGGCCTTTGTTCCTGTTTTGGTTTTCTGTCACTAAAAGCTAAATATAATCCCAACTTGTGTAATTTCATATTATTATCCCTATTCTTTTTTTTTTTTTTTTTTTTTAAGAGATAGAGAGAGAAGGGAGGGAGGGAGGGACAGAAGGAGAGGAAGAGAAAGAGAGAATCTTAACTAGACTCCACACAGAGCCTGACACACAGAGCTGGATCTCACAAGCCTGAGATCATGACCTGAGCCAAAACTAAGGGTCTGACGCTTAACCAGCTAAGCCGCCCAGGCACCCCTGTCCTTATTCTAATGACATATGTATGCCCAGTGAGGTCAATGTTCTTAATTTAGGATATAAACCCAATTTGTCTTGCTCTAGATTCAGTGCTTTTGCCCCTGTACCCATAAGGCAAGACACAGATGAGAACAAATCACGATTTTTTTTTAGTAACAATGGGAATATGCGTATGTCTCTTGAAAAGAGCATTTTAGCAAGCTGTTTAGTCAGATCACTGTGTGCTGAACCAACTTTCTATGTCAGTGTGTCAAAACAGTGCTGGCTTTCCTTTCCTTAGCAAGCCTCATCCAGGTAGCTCTTTGTGAAAAGCTCTAGAATTCTGAGGCTCAAAGGAAGAAATAAAAAAGAAAGTTAGATTTGTTGAGCTAAATTAAACACCAGATAAAAGCAAACAGGGAAATGCCATCAGTTGAGGGAATAAACAGTGTATTTATTCTAGTCTATGTCTCTAGTGCCTTAGAATGGAAGGATACAAATTGAATCTCCTCTCTCTTTATTTTCCTTTGTTGACAACAAATGTTGTGAACATTAAATCAGTCAGAGTGCTTGTGGGGAGACGGGTTGGCTGATCCTTCCCAGTGATTGACATCTTTGAGTTGCAGAGACTTGACTGATGTAGAGATGATCTAGTCTTTCGACCTTGAGGCTGTCATATTGATAGTGTCATGGAGTTTGCACTGGTTACAAGTTGCTGACTGAACCTGATTTTTCCCCCTGATATGAACTAGGATTATGCATTAAATGGGGGGAAAAAATGAAAGCTTAAGCTGCAATAATAGCCTTTCCTCCTAATAACGGCATTAATATTCTTAATGGGTTCTGAGATGCACATTAGGCATGTAGTTACTGATTAAGCCATTATGCTATGTTATAAAATATTATCTTCTAGAAAATTAAAAAAAAAGATAATATTGCAGGGATTCACTTTGGCAGTGTGGAATGAACGTAGAAGGATGAAGACATGAGTTCTAGACTCAGCTCTGCCACTAACTCACGGGATGACCTTGGAGAAGGAAATCACCTGAACTTTCTGAATCTCATTTTCCACATCTATAAAATAAGAGCTAAACAACCCTCTAAGGGGTCTTTCAACTGTAAAATTAAAAGAGGAAAAATCTGGGCTTCCATTATCTCAATTCTAATATAAACCCTTTCTTGTGCTAATTCCTGGGAGCAGGAATAATTCTCAATAGAACTACTTTTATCAGTATTTTGCCATATGGAGTTATTTTTGATTGAAGGGACACGATTTGACATCTGTTTTTTTTTTCAGTTTTTATAACACCAAACTGCGTAATAATAACCAGAATGGATCATCACAACATCTGCTAAGAGTTTTTTGCACTTTTGGAGAAATGGAAGGTGATTATTTGTTTGAACCTTGACTATCATATAATTCTATGTCGACCATAAGAAAAATTAGTCCCCAGTTTTTGAAGTGGATTACCTTTTAAGCATGCATTTGTATTTTCATCCTTGGTAATTACGTTGTGAATGATTGCTATTATTTTAGGGACTAAGTCACGTAGATACAAAGA
This sequence comes from Canis aureus, assembly GCF_053574225.1. Taxonomy (NCBI): domain Eukaryota; kingdom Metazoa; phylum Chordata; class Mammalia; order Carnivora; family Canidae; genus Canis; species Canis aureus. The sequence goes on from NC_135631.1 coordinate 25,232,756, forward strand.
GTGCAACAGCAACAATGTCAAACATAGGCTTCTTAAATTTTCTAGGGATGCTTTTATCTTATGACTGCTCCACTTCCTGATTCTATAAACAAAGATGAGAAGCAGAAATATCCTACGAACCTTCCTGGACTCTATGACATAGAAACTAATACTATGAATTACTTGAGTATAATTTAACCAAAACAAATGCCCCCACCACCCAGTTTATAAGCATTTGGATTTTGCTAGTTTTAGGTCTCTTTTTTTCTTTAACTTTACTAATGTAACTGAAGTTTCCTTTTTAACTCCTTGTATTTCTTTTTTCTTCTTTTTAAAGATTTTATTTATTTATTCATGAGAGACACACACAGAGAAAGAGAGAGATGCAGAGACACAGGCAGAGGGAGAAGCAGGCTCCGAGCAGGGAGCCTGATGTGGGACTCAATCCCAGGACCCCAGGATCAGGCCTTGGACTGAAGGCGGCGCTAACCGTTGAGCCACCCAGGCTGGTCAACTCCTTGTATTTCTTATTCCTTTTCTTATCTCCTAAGTATAAACCCTAACCTAAAAGTATTATGAATTACTCATACCTACAAACAATATATATATACCAGCTTTTAAAATTTTCATTGTTATGTTTTTGGATGCATCATTCTAATTATTATTATTTAATGAGCAAAAGCTAAGGATGCTGCTAAACATTTTGTATTCCACAGGAAAGTCCCCATGACAAATAATAGGGACCAAAATACTCCCCAAATACTGCTGATGTTGAGAAATCTGGTTAAGCAATTTAAGTATTTATATCTTATTATATTGTTTTGTATTAATTGAGTCAAATTGAATTGAGGTCCTAAGTATGTAGAGTTAGGGAGGAGAAACAGGCACTCCATACTGTCTTGCTTTTCTCAAGTTGAAAAACACGGTGCCTCTAACATGTGAAGAAACACAAAAATAAGTTATTATATTGAGGAGTTCCTCTCCATTTGTATTTTGGAGAACATTCTAAACTTAAGTTTGGGATGCTCTCCCCTACCCGACTCTCTTGGTTTTATCAAGAAAGTTGGGGCTTCATATATATAACTCTCTGCATCTATTTTAACTTAATTGTCAAAATGTGTTAATCACTTAACAGACAGAAATAATGTGTTCTTACATAGTGGTGACTGTTTTATTTTTTCTTGGTGTTAACATCTGGATGTGTGAGGAACTAGTTCCCAGTTTAGATAAATGCTGGTTAGTTTCACTACTCAAATACAATTTTTAAAAAATTATATTTTATCGAGGTATCATTTACATACCCTTACATTCATCCATTTGAAATGTACTATTCAGTGATTTTTAGTAAACTTACCAAGTTGTGCGATCACCAGAATCCATTTTTAGAATATTTTTTCATTCTAATAAGATCATTATATCTATATCTATCCTATACTTGCCAACATTCTCAGATTAGACAATCGCTATTCTATTTTCTGTCTCCATAGATTTATCTTTTCCAAACATTCTCTATAAATGGAATCATACAAGATGTATGATTTTGTGCCTGACCTTTTTTCTCAAATGGATTTTATTTCTTTTTCACAATAAATCGCAGAAACTTAGGGTGATGGTTTTATTATGAGTCCTTGGTGGAAGGCACTGAGTTTTAGGGCAGGGTTTTTAACTGTGATGGTTTAATGAGCTGATCTTGAATAGACATCACTGGAAGCCACGTTTTGGAATTAGTTGAGAACTGTGTTCTCATTTATGTAGGTCAGAATTTTCTAGAAGATTAAAAAAATAAATAACAATATTTTCATTCTTATTGAAAGTGTCATGGAACCTAACCTCATTCACTGCCCACGTTGAATGCTTATATTATAACATCAGTTTATCTTATGCCTTAGCTGCTGTGCAAAGAAACATGGAGTCATTTTCAATACATTTGGTATTTCATTTAATTTAGTACATTTCATTTAATACATTTCATTTATGGTGAGGGCGTTTAATAAAATATTAAGCATTTTGAAGCCATACATAGGGAAAAACATGAAAAACATTATCTTTTAGTGTAAGTAACATTACATTTGGATATTTGCCTCTTTTGCTATTATAGAGGTAAACATTATTTATGTTTTTTAAAGAATCTATCCTAACATGATTATTATTTTTTCCCTTGGATTAAAATCAAGAAATATTAAATCATTAAAACAAAGTTGAAATACAGCAAAACATAAAGTACATGTAAAGTCTTATATAGTACTGGGAATCCTTTATTCAGTTATTGCCTATCACAAAACTATTTTATGATACCTAAAAAGAGAATATCAATGACTGTTACTTCTGAGGAACATATAGGATTCTAAACCCAGTTGCAAAAATCTTCCTATTTCAAATTATTCTCAGGACAAAGAATATAGAATTGTGTTCTGCTATTAAGCATACTGATTCACATAAAGTTTCAAAAGAATAAAACCTTTTTGGGACTTATAATATTCTGCTAATATCTGTTTTAGTTGATACTTTTTTAAAAAATCTGAATATAATTTATATAAAACAAAACGCAGAGATCTTAGGTGGTGAGCTTAAAGAGTTGTGACAATTATTTACACTGTGATGGTCACAGAAAATAACATACACAAGAATTTCATCATTCTCAAAAGTTCTTTTGTGTCCCTGCCTCTATTCCCTTTTCTCCTTCACCTTAAAAGCTGCTGTTCTTAGATTTCCATGACTATATGTAAGTATTTCTGGTTTTGGAATTTTATATAAATGAAAATATGTAATATTTAGTCTTTTTTTTTTTGTTTTTCATAAAGGTTTTATTCATTTATGAGATAGAGAGAGAGAATGAGCAAGAAAGAATAAGCAGGAGAAGCAGCAGAGGGAGAAGGAGAAGCAGACTCCCCACTGAGTAGGGAGCCCAATTTGGGCCTCAATCCCAGGACCCTGAGACCATGACCTGAGCTGAAAGCAGACACTTAACCGACTAAGCCATTCAGGCACCCCAGTATTTAGTCTTTTATGACAAGTTTCTATTATTCAGTATAATTTGAATGTTTATATAATTTGATAAAGATTTATGTAATCATTATATTTATATATACCTTCATCTATGTTTATATATTTTTTTCTGTTTTTATTTTGCTGTCAAGTGGTATAGATACAGAAAATTTTGTTTATTGATGCTCAGTGGATAGGCATTTGAGTTATTTTTAGTCTTATTTGTTATGAATAATGTTACCATAAATATTCTTATTTTTTTTTAGATTTATTTATTTTACAGAGAGAGCATGTGCACATGCCTAAGTGGGGAGCGGGAGAGGAGAGAGAGAGAGAGAGAGAGAGAATCCTCTAGCAGACTCTTCAGTGAGCACAGAGCCAGATGCTGGGCTCCATCTCAGGACTCTGAGATCATGGCCTCAGGTGAAACCAAGGGTCGGAGCCCAACCGACTGAACCACCCAGGTGCCCCTATACTGTTTTTATGGATATGTGTTCTAGATTCTCATAGATAAATTCTTAGGAGTAGAATTGTTTGGTCACAGTTCACCAAACTGATTAAAACATTTAAACACCCATTGCCAATGTGCACGAGTCCCTGTTGCTATATATTCTGCTATTATCTAAAACTGTCAGTCATTTTTAATTGAGTCATTTTTATGGGTTGGAAATGTTATATTCAATGGAAGATTATATTTTTATTTCCCAATGACAATATATTTTCTTTTGTAAACCAGCTTTTCAAGTCTCTTCTACCTTTTCCTTTCATCTAATGAAAATTCATTAATTGTTGAGTTTTAGGTGCTTTTTTTTTTTAATTTTGAATATGTATCCCTTTCAGTCTGTGACTTGTTTATTCATGTTTTTAAATGTTCTTTGAAGAAAGGAGATTTTAATTTTGTGGAATCCAATTTGCCATTTGTTTTCTTTCATGATTTTAGTGCTTCTCCTGCTCCAAGAAGTCCTTGAGACCAAGGATTGATAGTATTCTCCTATATTTTCTTCCATAAGTAATTCTGAATTTTAGATTTAGGTCTTTGGTTCACCTCCAGTTAGTTATTATGTTATTAAGGGTGGTAGGGGTCAAGGTTTATTTTTCCCCAAATTTAATATCTAGTTGTTCCAGTTCTTTTTGTTAAAAAGTTATTCCTTACCCAACTGGATTGATTTGGTTTCTTAGTTGAAAATCAATTAAACACATGCACACATACACTTATGTATATACACTTTTTCATTTGTCTTCATGGTCTATTTATCTGTATTTATGCTGCTAACACATGTTGATTACATTAACTTTATGATAGAGACATTTTGAAGTCAGATAGTATACACTCTGTATTTTTTTTACTTTTCTAGATTTTTGTCATTTTCATATAAATTTTGATGTTAGTTTTAGCATTAGTCTGAAAATTTCTTGTAAGAAGCCTCCTGAGATTTTGACTAGGATGATGGCATTGCTTCTATAGATCAATTTGGGGAGAAGGGTATCTTAACAATATAAAGTTTTTCAATCCATGAACATAATATATTCCTTCATTTATTAACTTTTACTTAATTTCTTTCAGCACTGTATTATAGTTTTTAGCATGAAATTTTGGCATATAGTTTCTTAGTTTTATTCCTGGAAATTTTTTTCTTGTTATGCTATTGAAAATGTTTGGTTTTAAAAACCTCATTTTCTAACATTTTATTGCTATCACATAGAAATGTAACTAACTTTTTTTCTAGCTTTGTATTTCACAAATTTTTTCAGTGATTTATTGTAGACTATTTATTAGTTCTCTATGTATATAATTCTAATATATTCAAGCAATGACACTTTTACTTTCATCTTTCCAACATTAGGCACTGCTTTATAGTTCTCACTGTATTGTGACATCTAGGGTTTCCAGGACTATGTTGACTAAAAATTGAGATAGTGAAATCCTTGTTGTTGTTGTTGTTGTTGTTGTTTTTAATCTTACTGAACAAATCTTTAACTTTTCATCATTAACTATGATATTATGTATAGGTTTTGATTAATGCCTTTATCAGATTGAGCATACCTTCCATGTCGATTATTTCTTAGAATTTTTATTAAAGTATGGAATTGATAAAATTGTTTTTATGGACCTGACTAAAATGACTATATAGTTTTATCCTTTATTCTTCTAATGAAATAAATTCCATTGATTTATTTTTAAATATTAAGTTAAACTTTTATTCCTTGGATAAATCCCACTTTCTCATATTTTATTTTTGTGCATTTATGAAATAAATTAGCCAGTATTAAGGAATTTATTAGAGACATTGAAATGCAATTTCTTTTTAAAATATCTTTGCTAGGTTTTAGTATTGGGGACATGGTGGCAATGAAAGGATTTTTGGAAAGTGATTTACTTTCTATTTCTTGGAAAAGTTTTTGTAAGATTTAAACTATTTATTCCTTAAAGTTTCATAGAATTGATCATTGGACCTGTCTAGATCAATAATTTTTGTTGCTAAATTTTTTTTTTTAATTCACAAGTTTTCAAGTAAATATAGGTGTAAAGAGATTTTTAATTTCTTCTGGTGTCATATTTACTGTTATATTTCCTAAAAACAAATTGTGCATTTCCTTTAAATTATCAACTTTATTGGCATAAAGTTCATAAAATCTATATATTATTAATTTTTCTAAGTCTGTGGTGATATCTAATTTATATCTAATGTTGTTAGTTTGTGTTTTCTCTATTTCTTCTGGGTAAGTCTTGCTAGGGATGTGATGATTTTTATTATCATTTTAATGAACCAACTTTCCCAAAGAAGAAAAGTCCAGGACCAGATGACTTCACTGGTGCATTATACTAAATATGTAGACTATTAACACAAATCCTTGTCTCCAGAAGTATAAATTAGGCAGTCTTGCATACATTACTGAATGCTTTCTCTACTTGTTAATTAATTATTTAGAAATAGATAAGATAGATGTTCCACTATGATTTTGGAATAGTCTGTTTTCTCTCTTTTTTTTTTTTTTTTTCTGTTGATTTTGCTTATATATTTGAAAGATTTGCTACTGGACACTATCTTAGTTTTTCTAGAGCTACCCTAACAAAATAACATACACTGGGTGGCTTTTGTCATGGTTCTGGAGGCTGGAAGTTCAAGATCAATTTTCTGGCAATGTTGGATTCTTCTGAGGCCTTTTTCCTTAGTTTACAGAATGCTTCTCTCTCATTCCCTCTTCACATGCTAGTTTCTCTCTGCCTCCACACCCCTAGAGTCTCTTCTTCTTATAAGGATGCCAGTCACATTAGAATAAAGACCTATTCTAATGACTTTATTTTTACCTAATCAACTGTTTAAAGACCTTATCTCCAAACTGGAGGTTGGGACTTTTCAATGTGGAATTTCACTGTTGGGGGGTGGCGACACAATTCAGCCCAAAGCAGGTGCTTTTGCTTAAAAGATTACTTATCTTCTTGATGAATTGATCCTTTATCACTATAAATGTGTCTCATTATCTCTGGAAATACCTTTTGTCTTTAAGTCTATTTTGTCTAATAATGATCTAGCAAACCCATGTTTCTTATTCTTAGTGTTTTCATGGTATCCTTTCATCTTTTTTTTTTTTAACTGTGTATGTTTTTATATTTAAACTGTGTTTTATATAAGCAGTAGTCTTGAGTTTTTCATCTAGGGGTCTAATCTCTGCTTTTTCATTAGAATACTGAGTCCAGGTACCTCAGTGTGATTACTGATTATTTTCATTTAAGTTTTAGCACATGAAATTTCTTGTTTCTCTTTTCCTTTTTTCCTGCTTTTAAAACATGAAACAAATAGTGTAGTATTTCTTTTATGTTTCTTTGTCATTTGTAGTTATCCTTTCTTGTACTATTTTTAATGGATACTCAAGAGGAACACTGTCTAATACAACTTTCTGCAATTCTCAGAATATTCTATATACCTCTGCTGTTCAAGACAGTAATGAATAGTTACTTTGGCTACTGAGCATTTGAACTATAGCTAGTATGCCTGAGGAATTAAAATTTTAATAATTTTAATTTTAATTAATTTTAATTTATGTTTAAATAAACAATGTGGCTACTAGTTATTGTATTTGCCAGTGCAGCTCTAGGAGACTACAGTAAACAATTTTTAGGCATCATAGTCTGGCTTCAAATAATATTGTACTATGTCATAAATTTCTGCATTTTATAACAGTGTGATTCCATATATACTGTCTGCCACTATTTGCATTTATTGTCATGTTATAAATCATAAACCATATATAAATTATATATCCACAATAATTGTATGGTATTGTCTTCACTTAATGTCAGTAGTTTTATATAAATATAAAAGTACATATATATAAAACCATAATTAACTATATATTTTAAAAATTTAAATACAATGTTAAAAAGTCTTTCATAGTCACCCATACATTCTCTTTTTCTAGTGCTCTTCATTTCTTTCTTCAGGGCCAAGTGGTAGCTGGTATTATCTCCTTTAGTCTGAAGAACTTTTTCTAGGATTTCTTGTCACATAGGTCTTTTTCAGGGAATTCTCTCAATTTTTACGATCTGAAAATGTCATATTTTTCTCTTATTTGAAGGTATAAGTGATGCATTTAACATTCCAGGTAAACATTTTTTTCTTTCCTTTTTTTTTTAAGATTTATTTATTTATTCATGAGAGACAGACACAGAGAGAGAGGCAGAGACATAGGCAGAGGGAGAAGTAGGCTCTTACAGGGAGCCCGATATGGGACTCAACCCCAGATCCCGGGATCACACCCTGAGTTGAAGGCAGATGCCCAACCACTGAGCCACCCAGGTGCCCCTCCTTTTAACACTATATGATATTTTCTCATTGTCTTCTGCTTTCATTTTTTTCATGTAAATCATGTTATAATTCTGTATCAACAATCTACTAACAATATTACTACACATTTAGTGGCTTAGAACAACACAACTTTAAAAAAAAAAAAAGATTTTATTTGTTTATTTGAGAGAGAGCAAGAGCATGAGCCAGGGGTGGGAGGGGCAGAAGGTAAGGGCAAAGCAGACTCCCTGCTTAGTGTGGAGCCCCATGAGGTTCTTTATCCCAGGACCCCAGGATCATGACCTGAGCCAAAGGCAGATACTTAACTGAATGGGCCTCTTAGATGCTCCAGAATAATACAGCTTTGTATGTCACAGCATCTGTGGGACAGGATCTTTTCCTTTAAGATCTTTCATGTAACTGCCATCAAGATGTTTGTCCTGATTAAGAACTCATCTGAGGCTCAGCTGAGTACCTTCCCTTCTGAGCTCATGAAGTTTCTCATGTGTTGTTAAACTGAAGGCCTCAGATTTTTGTTGGCTGGATGCTGCCCTCAATTTTTTTTTATGTGGTCTTCTCAACATGCCTGTCTCTCAGAGTCTTGTAGCAATACAAACATTATAATCTCATGTAACACAATCAGAAAATCTAATCATATACACATACTCATATCTGTCATCTTTTCCATATTCTTTAGGTTAGAACAAGTTATAGGCTCCACCCACACTCAAGGGGAGAGAGAGAAAATTGCATGTTTAAGAGGATATCAGGATCATGGCAGTCATCTTAGGGTTTGTTCACTATATATTTTCCTATTTCTGTTTCCCGGTGTATAATTTGTCTTTTGCCACTGTGTGCTCTAGATTTCTCTTCATCTTTTTTTTTTTTTTTAAGCACTTTAACCATGTGTCTTAATTTCGTTTAGTTAGCTAAGCTAATTAGATTTGTGAGTTGTAGTCGTTCATTAATTTTAGAAAATTCTGTCATTTTAAAATATTTCTTCTGCTCTATTTATTTAAAGATTTTTATTCATTTATTTGAGAGAAAGAGAGCAAGCAAGCAAATGTACAAGCTGGCAGAGGGGGAGAGGGAGAGGGAGAAACAGACTCCCTGATGAGCAGGGCTTGATGCCGGGACTCTGGGATCATGACCTGAGCTGAAGGCACCCACTTAACAGGCCGAGTCACCCAGGCTCCCATCTCTTCTTTATTGGCTATGAGTCACTTTCTCTTGCTTTTTCTTGCCTGTAGTTATTCGTATTGTGCCACCTATTATGTATACTTGAATGTTAGAGACAAAAGTAGATGATATTCATCTCTAGAGAAGAATACATTGCTTTTTCATCAGGTCACTGCTATGTGCTCTCATTGGGTCTGCGCTGTGTTGTAGCATTATTTAGGTTGGAGTCATCACTGGTTTCAAATGTTATGAGGGCAGCATTGGGCCTTACCGTCTCCACTCCAGGCTCTGGTTTTCTGAGCTTGAAAGATTTCTCTTCACCTTTCTTCGTGCTCCAAGCCTTTAGCAGCTACTCCAGGGTACTTCATGAAGACTGGAGTTCCTGAACGGCTTTTCTCAGATTTCCTGCTATGCCAACAGTTTTTGGCAGCTACTTCCTTGCCCCCATGAAAGTTCAGAGTGCGATGGAGGGATATTTCTTAGCTCTTTTCTTCTGTCCTCAAACTTGCGCATATTCCCCATATATATTGGAGTTTTAAGAACTTTTTTTTTTAAGATTTATTTATTTATTCATGAGAGACACACACATGCAGAGAGAGAGAGAGAGAGAGAGAGAGAGAGAGGCAGAGACACAGGCAGAGGGAGAAGCAGGCTCCATGCAGGTAGCCTGATGTGAGACTTGATCCTGGGACTCCAGGACCACACCCTGGGCCAAAGGCAGGTGCCAAACCACTGAGCCACCCAGGGATCCTCCAGAACTTGTTTGTATATATATTTATCTATGGCTAAAAACCTTGTGTGAAAATGTTGATCATTGGGTGCAGATACTGTGTGTGAGACTCTGGGGATCTAATCCATTATTCTGGCCCCCTTATGGCCATGACAATTTTCTGGAAAGTCCAATGTTTTGTCAGTGCTTCCACTGGTGGTAGATTTCTCCTCTATATCAGTGTTCTAGGAAGAGCTCATCACTTCCTCAAATTTAGTTTATTAAAACTCTTTGTATCTTCAGCTATCTGATTGTTTTAAAGAACTATAATATATTTTATCAGGCTTTTTCTGTTGTGACTTTCTTCAGGTTAAGGAGAAATACTATTAGCTGAAATACCATAAACTAATTTCTAATATTGGGCCATGTTTTCTTGACCTCAGCATTTTGAGTCTATTTTTTTTTTTTTTTTTTTGCTCTGGCAGGCTGTCCCTTATAGTGTGTGTAGGAGCATCTGTAGCCTCTACCCACTCGACGTCACTAGACCTCCTTGTCGCAGTTGTGATAGCCAAAATATCTCTAGACATTGCCAAATGATCTCTGAGGGACAAGATCACCCCTGGTTAAGAACCTCTGAGTTAGCACATGTTATATAAATTCTTGTCAATAAATGTGTCAAATAAAAAAAATTACCTACTTACAGGAATCTTGATATAGTGGATACTGCAGGGGCTTGGCAATCATTTAATAATAAATGACAATTCCAGTTCCCACCTTTCAAACCTGTGTGATATAGAACAAGTTACCTAATCTTCCTATACTCCAGGTTCCTTATCTTTAAAGTATTTTATAGGGATTGTATGAGTATTTTTATGGCAACAGTTTTGTTACATGCCCCGTAAAATTCTTAAATATAGGAAGAGTTTAGAAAATTCTCATCTCTTTAGGATGTTTCTCTGTAGCACAGCCTCTAGAAGTATGATGACAATAAAGCAATAAAGTAGACCAGGGCTAGGGAGAGAAATATGAAGCTGCAAATAAATGAACGCAGAAACGTAAAGCTGCTAAGACATATACTAATTCCACGAAGTAGAAAGTTTCATTTTTATGTATTGGTTGTCATCAATAACTCTTGACTCCATTTACAAATATATTTAGCTCCCTCTGATCTCATTTGTGAATTGTGAAATATCCTTGTTTAGAGGATTAAGAACTTGTTTCATTTTTCCATTTATATTATAATGAGAGGAACTGAGGAATAGGTGAGCACATTTCCTAGCCACTGGCTGATACTCCAAAATGCAGGCCTGGCTCCCTCCTTACAGACGTCAGGATCTCCTCATCCAAGACTTCTTGAAAGTTGTACTGAAAACAATTAGTTTATTGTCCAATGGCCTTTTCTCAAAACATTCTCTAACTTAGGCCTTTTTGGATTCTATTTAGGAAAAATACACAAATAAAATCACCAAATCAAAGGGTCTGTTTAGGTTTTATAACCTTGGCCAACTCACTTGATCTTTTTATTCCTCAGTGTCCTCATTTATAAATAGTGTATATCTCAAGGCCCCTCTTGCTCTAAGAATATGAAATTGCAAATAATATAGCATCATTTACAGCTTTTACATGACTTAGTAACCTTTAGGTGTTGTACTCTGCTAGTGGCACAGTACATCTCCAAAGAATAATTTAATAGATTGTAGCATTTTCTGGAATTGATACATATTAAATTGATTAAGTACCAACCTCTAATTATTGTCCAGATATTCCACAAAGTAGCATATTGGGGCATTGTGGGTAAAGGAGCCCCACTGGAACATTATTTCTGTGTCACATATTTTAAAAATCTAAATTATTTTGATCCCATACTTTATAATCCTTTAACAACCTCTTTACTTGTCTATATCTATTTTATCAACTTTCTTTATTACATCCTTTGTCTTTGCCAATTATCCCATCCTTAATAGGTTTCATACAAGCACTCTATAATCTTGATTTTCAAGACTGATTAGCATATATTGCCAAAAAACTGATCAGGTTGATCATGTTACCTTATCATATCGATGCCCTTGTCTTATTTGACCTTTCTTAAGCATTCATAGTAGATGATATCTAATTGTTTACCCCATAAAAGGTATGGGATTCAAAGCTGAAGGGAATAGTTCAAGAAGACGAAAAAATAATGGTGTAAAAACAATAATAAGGAGCAAGGAGGACATATTAACATATCCTTGTACCACTGGACAAAGTAGAACACAGGAAACATGTTCAACTCAAGCAATGGAAGAAAATTTTATGGACAATCAGAGAAGACCCATGCTTCAGTTTATACAAAGTGATAAATCGAATATCTGAGAAGTGGTTAAAGATACAGGGCAAGTTTTTTTTTTTTTTTTTAAGGATTTTATTTATTTATTCCTGAGAGACACAGAGAGAGGCAGAGACACAGGTAGAGGGAGAAGCAGGCTCCATGCAGGGAGCCTGATGCAGGACTCGATCCGAGGACCCTGGGATTACGTCCTGAGCTGAAGGCAGACGCTCAACCACTAAGCCACCCAGGTGTCCCAGGATACAGAGTAAGTTTAAGGTGACATAGTTAAGCGTAAGTGAATATATCAATTGGAAAAATTCTAGTAAGTTATTTATAAATCCATGCTTTAATTTCCCAACCTCTAAAACGGAAACTACCCTTGTTTACATCTTTCTTTATGGGCTTATTGTTGAAGATGGGGAGAAACACTTGACGTAAATATAGTTTGTAAATTTTAAAGCATTAGATACTTACAGGCCTTATTATTAATACTTTTTATACTCATTTAATCCAAGCAGTATATTGTTGCTTTTCTTATTTTTGAATTTTATAAGCCAAGATATGTTTGTGTATGTTAATTTGCTACTGATATGCATTTGCTAAATCCTTCTTTTTCCTTTTTTTTAAAAAATCATTTTTCAAGTGAAAAAGATATATTTATCATTTTCTACAGTTTTTCAAAGGAAAATTAAAAATGGTGAGAAGGACAGAACGGACAGTCTTAGAACTCAATGTATTAGCTTTATGAAATATTCCTTTACCTTCTCATATTTTTCCTTGTTTATCTCAGACCAGTGAAATCTTCGTCATGGAACATATGACCAAAACTGAACGTTCAGAAGCCACCGCTTTAGATGCTGCCTTTAAGAGGTATAAGGTTTTTATTGCTTCAGATTCTAATATCACAGAAGATGATTGTGTAAATTCAGAGAACACTGAGATATCATTAAAAAGTGACTTTAGTTATGACCTCTAAAATGCCATCCGCACTGAACTTTGCATGCAGCCCTACTGTCAAATTACCATCTTAAATACTGGTTTATTTGGCCACTTGAAGTGTGAAAATACTCAGAGAATTAACACATATACTTCTGCTTCTGTAGTAAATAATAAAAAGAGAAAATCTGTTCAGATTCTACCTAAATCTGCTTACATTTTGCTTTGCCTCTGACTTAGGAAATTATGAGCTTTCAGAAGAACAGAACCATATCTCAATCTTTTCTACTTTTCATAATAAGGGCTAAGGCATTTCTTTCTTTTTCTTTTTTTTTTTCCATATAAAAAGAGGCACCAATAAGTGTTTTAGAAGCCAAAATGCATTTAGGATCAAGTATACATCATTTAAAATTGTACAGTGAACTGATTTGTGACTCCCAAGTAAGCCTGCATCCAAATCCTTGGAATCTGTGTATGTTAGTTTATGTGACAAAAAGGCATCTGCAGGTATGATTATATTACAGATTCTGAGATGGAAAAATGGTCCTGGATTATCCAGGTGGGCCCATTGTAATTCTAACTGCCCTCACCAGGGGAAAGCAGGCATCAGAGGAGAAGGTATGCAGGGGCACCTGGGTGGCTCAGTGGTTGAGCATCTGCCTTTGGCTCAGGTCGTGATTCCAGGGCTCTGGGGTTGAGTCTTGCATCAGGTCCCGGGGGAAGCCTGCTTCTCCCTCTGCCTAGGTCTCTGCCACTCTCTCTCTTATGAGCAAATAAATAAAAATCTTTTAAAGAAGGCATGCAGTGATTGGAGGGATGCTTTCTGAAGATGGAGCAAGGGGCCAAGCAACACAGGTGGATGCCAGGAGAGGAAATAGGCAAGGAGAAGCATTCTCCCCTGAAAGCCTCCAGGAGGAACTCGCCCTGCCACTGCTGTGACTTTAGCTCTGTGAAAATCATTTTAGACTTCTGAACTCCAGGACCATAAAATAATAAATTATATTGTTTTAAGTCACCAGGTTTGTGGTAGTTTGTTATTGCAACAACAGAAAACTGATGCACAAAGTAAGCGATGTACAAGCTCCTTCAGAATGAAACCCTAAGCTACTTGCAAATGATGATGCTACTTGATTCTGTTCTTTTTCATATACCAACCATCAGAGAATATTGAAAAGTCAGTTTTGCCCACAGGGCCATAGCTCAGGGACTAACAAGGGTTGTTTTCTTGTTTATTTTATTGGTTAATTATCCCTTTCCATTTCTGTAGTGGACATTGTATCCAAGTAATGGCTTAAATGTATAAAATATGTTTAAATGCACAAAAAGTATTTATCATATAAAGTATTTGTAACAGGCCTATCAGGTAGTTAATAGGTAACTGTTACTGCTTTTATGATTGTTATTTTTGCATTTCATAATGACAAGTGAGATTTATCATTTTTTATATGTTGATCAACTGAGATTACTCTTCCATGAATAATCTAATAGACCCATTAAAGAAATATTTGAACTAGTATTTTTTCTATAATCATAGCCTTCAATTCCATTCCTACTTGTGAAGATTTTTTTTTTTTTAAATCACAAGTAAGTGTTGGCTTTTATCAGGTGCTTTATAGCACCTTTTAAAATCCTAGTTTGTCTTTTTTAAATCCATTAAGGTAGTTAACTATATTTTTATATTCTTAAAAATACTTTACATTTGCATTATGGAATTGAACCCCAATTGGTTGTGATGTTTTTATATATTAACTCATGATTTATTTGGGATATTTTATATCATTATTATTAATAAGATTATAATTTTCCTTTATCAAACTGTTTGCCTGGGTTTGGAATCAAGTTTAGACTGGTCTCATTAAATACATTTGAATATAGTTTCTCTTTTTATGTGCCTTAATAAACATTTTATAAAATAGACATTCCATGAGGGTTTGAAAAAATTAATTTTAAACCCTTGTGAATATAGAGTGTTTCACATATGATATGTATAGATGTAGTTATAGATATGTATATTACATATTTTATGTAATACATATATATATATAGAGAGAGAGAGAGAGATGATAGGTAGATAGAAAGGTAGATTTCTTTACTACTGTAGTGATTGGCAAAATACAGCTTGCCAGACAAATCTGACCTATAATCTATTTTTGTAAATAAATTTCTCTTGGAATATAGTCATACACATTCATTTATATGTTGTTTATTTATGACTGTTTTCATACTATAATAACAGCTTTGAATAGGTACAACAGAGAACATAAGGTCCAAAGTAATTCAAACATATTTACTCCTTGTCCTTTTACAGAAAGTTTGTTCACTCCTGGATTGCAGAATCAATATATTTCAATATTGTACGCTTATTCAAAATTTCTATTTAGTATTGAATCAACTTGACAGTGTATATATTTTCTAGACAATTTTTCATTACATCTAATTTTTCAATAAATATTTAATGAGTCTTTCTTTTCCAAGTACCAGACACTTTTCTAGACAGTGTAGGTATAACATTGGACAAACCAAAACAAAACCTTGCCCTTTTTGACTTTACATTCTAGACTAGAGATAATTAAAATATACTAATAAATGAATGCAGTAACTTCAGGTAATGATCAGTGCTAGTAAGAGAATAGTGGAAGGGCATAAAATGATGTTTTTGATAATGTGTGTAGGAAAGGTCTCTTTGAGGAAGTGACTTTTGAACAAACATGAAGTAAAAGGAGTAAATCTTTTGACTATCTTGGGGGAAGAACAACACAGGGAGAGAAAACTTGAAATACAGAGCTCCTGAATAGAAACATCCTTGTATTTGTTGTACTGGAAAGACAGCAAGGAAGTCAGTGTAGCTGGAGCAGAGTGACTGAGATATAAAATGTTAAAAGATGAAGTCAGAGAGTAACTAACCAAGGGGCCAGTGTCAAGATTCATTTGTCTATGAATAATGGGTTGCTATTGGTAAGTTTTGAGCAGGGTTGTGTCATGACATAAAACTTATTTTAAATTAACAATATTTACCTTGTGTGGAGAGAAAACTGTTAAAGAAATAAGGAAATCAAGTAGGGGATATTGTCCTCAATGGAGAAGATGGTGGTTGTACCAAAACATTGGCAATGAAAAAATTACATACGTTTTCATCTCAGATGTATCTCAACAATGAGATTTACTCATGGAATAGATGCTCATTATGAAATAGAACAAAGATCATGGCAACAGTTTTGTCCTGGAAAACTTGATGATTTTAATGATATTTTTTGCAATAGAGAATTCTAAAAGAGAAGCACATTAAAGTTGGGGAAATAATGAATTTTGTTTGAACATGTTACCTTTCTGATGGTTAATTAAGGTCCAAATGAAGGAATGTAGTAGACAATGAAATAGAAAATCTGGAATCCAGGAAGTTAGTCTGGTTTGGAGTTAGTCTTGAGATTTATTAGGTTATACATTGTACTTAAACTCAACAGACTAGATATGGTTATTTTTTGGAGAGTAGATAAGATGCATGAGTCTGAATTCTAGAGTATTTCAACATCTAGAGGTCAGGAAAAGGAAAAGGAACCATTAAAAGATACTGAGAAAGAGTGAAGCAAGAAGAGAAATAGAATAGAAATAGACATCTGTCTTGTCATGAAAGTAAAAGAAAGAAATAATTTCAAAAGAGAAATAGTGATTGAGTATGTCCTATGCTATCAAGACACATTCCAGATGAGAAATGAAAGTGACATTGGAGAGGCACCTGGGTGACTCAGTCGGCTAAGTGTCCAACTCTTGGTTATGGCTCAGGTCATGATCTCAGGGTCGTTGGATTGAACCCCATGTCACTTTCATGCTCAGCACAGAATCTACTTGAGATTCTTTCCCACTCCTTCTGCCCCTCTCCCGTTGGTCCTCCCTTCTCTCTCCTGCTTACTCTTTTGCTCTCTGAAATAAGTAAGTAAGTAAATAACTTTAAAAAAGGAAATGACATTGGATTTGTCAACTTGGAGGTTATTCTCTGTGATGGCAATATTTTGTTGGATAAAATGGACAGCATAGTGTTGCAGAAGGATCAAGAAAAATGCTACGTAAAGAAATTTAGGCAGTACATGTTCTTATAATTTTAAAATTTCGGCTATATATGTACCAGTTCATTCAATTTTTTTTTTTTGGTGTATTTTTCTTTCCATAGGATATCTATGTTGTATATTCTAAGAATCAACTTTTGTTTTGATATGTCTAACTAATGACATATTTATGTTAAAAAAAAAAGATGCCCTCTCCTTTTGTATATTTTTCACTTCACAGACATTTTGGGTAAGGGAGCAGAGGTTGGGAAATTTTTTATTCCTACAACAATAAACCTGTATATATTGACTTTCCTTTTCTACCCACACGTATTCAACATCCATCATGTGAATGACCCCTGAGTAAAAATGGATCTTTTACCTATATGGTTTTGATATTTTAGGCCCTTTTCTTGAAATAATTTATGCAACTAGAAGTTTTTAATGATTAAAATTATCATCTGCCCAGATATATGGGCAATATATCATGACACTCTTCTATAATTACTTAACACAAATTCTTCACCTGGAGAAGCATGGATTTATTGTTGTTGTGTTTATGATATAGGAGTCAATTTACATGTGATTAGAAAGATTCCATAACATATCTACACTTTCAATAAAATTCCTTAGTAATTAAGATTATATAACATAAAAATATTTTGAGAAATAAAATAATCAATACTTTTTTCATTTTTCTTTTTCTTTTCTTTTCTTTTTTCTTTTCTTTTCTTTTTTTTTTTTTTTTTTTAAGTAGGTTCCATGTGCAGATGGAGTTTGAATTCATGTCCCTGAGATCAAGAGTGGTATGCTTTTTTTTTTTTTTTTTTTTTTTTTTTTTTTAAGAGTGGTATGCTTTACTGACTGAGTCAGCCAGGTGTCCCTACTTTATCTTTTCTATATATGATAATTAGATGTGTTCTTTTTAACCAATGTATCTTTTGATTTAAGTAAGAAAAAAATAAAATAAAAAGGGAGAGAAAGAGAGACAGATTCTGATCCTGCCCATGAAGAATTAACTGCTATAGAAACTGCAGTCTCACCCAAACAGAGCTAAGAGCCCTTATAACACTACACCAAATATATGCAATATCTGTTTCCAGACATTAGACAACAGAAATGCAGGACTACATTCCTGAAAAGGAAGGAAACAAATATGGTGAGCCCTATGATTATAAAGTTTACTGCCTAGAAGTCATTTCCAGGCTGCAGTTGTGAAATGGAGTCCCACATGGAGCTCTGTAGTCTTGCTTAATCAGGAACAGGATAGGAATTTGGGGGCACTAAGACAGCTAGAATTTGCAGAGCAGAATAAAGAAAAGAAAGGAACTGTGCATAGAGCAAACTCAAGAGATTTTCAGGTGGACTCCCTTGGGTTGACTTATTTTTATTTTTTTCTGAAAATACTCATGGAACTGACTTGCTGAGCCATTTATTTAGGATCCTTAGAGGCCTTGAGTATAGAAAAATTCAATAGAACTGAATCTTCAGAGTTTGTATAGCTTGAATTTAGAGTGTGTTAAATTCACCTTAGTGTATTATTGTCTTGTTGCATAAGAGAAAACCATGAAAAGCATCACTGTATCTTGTGAATGATCACTTCAGAAGAATACCTATTATGTTGTCCAAATGACATTTTCATTAACTTTAGATAATTTCTTTTAGAATTTGGAAACCACAGGATCAATTTATCTCACTGCAAATTGATAGGCTCATTCTTATCAAATAATAGGAAATATATAATCTATTTTGCGCCCCCCCCCCTTTCTTTCTAAACTGCTTGGATCAAAGGCATTCTTTTTTTATATATATATAAACTTATTTTTTATTGGTGTTCAATTTGCCAACATATAGAATAACATCCAGTGCTCATCCCCTCAAGTGCCCCCCTCAGTGCCCGTCACCGAGTCACCCCCACCCCCGCCCACCTCCCCTTCCACCACCCCTAGTTTGTTTCCCAGAGTTAGGAGTCTCTCATGTTCTGTCTCCCTTTCTGATATTTCCCACTCATTTTTTCTCCTTTCTCCTTTATTCCCTTTCACTATGATCAGAGGCATTCTTGATGTGATCTTTCTGGGTCCTGAGATCCTCAGCCTGTATGAGGAAGGGGACAAAGAAAAGGACATGGTGCAGATTATCCTCTGCTTCAATGATCATTTTATCAGTGGAAATTCATTTTCCAGAAAGGATTTTTTTAAAACAACTTTTGTTTCTATTAGAATATTAGAAACCACTGGCTTTAAATTCAGTTGTTTAGTTGAGTAACGCCATTTTCTTAAATTTTTGGCTAAAGTGGTGGTTAGAAGTAATATAATCCAAATCAGGATATGAATTGCATCTTTTATTCCTTAGTCTCTGTGACCTCTGGTAATTTATTTAACATGTGTAAGATCCAGTTTTCCCATTATGATGAGAATATTTACCTTCTAAAGTTATTATAAGGCAATGATGAGATGACATGGATGACAATCAGCAAGAAGGCTAAAACAGTAGCTCTTTGTATAAATTTGGCCAGTGGTTCTCAACCCTGGCTACAAATTAAGATCATCAGGGGAGCTTGTAAAATTCTAATACTGGGTACATTCCTTCAAAGATTCTTTTATAATTATTCTGAGGAGTAGGTTGGGGAATGGGAGTTTTAAAACTCTCCAGGCAATTTTAATCTCTAGAGAAGTTTAAAAACAACTTAAAAAATTAAAAACAACAATTAGGTACAGTCTCCTAGAGAAGGAAATTTACTCTGGATTTGTATATCAAAAAGGAAATTTATTGGAAGCATATGATATGGCTCACAGAGTTGAAATAAAACAGTAAGCTGCTACCTTTGGGTAGAACCAGTGATACAGGTGCATGAGCTTAACAACTGTCTCTTTAGAGGATAACTCAGCCCTGAGATTTTTTTTTTCTTTTCTTTCTTTTTTTTTAGACATTTCTCTCTAGACTTCAGTGTTTGAGTTTACAAACTCTAGAGAAAGATAGAGACCATAATTAAACTGGCTTGGGCCATATGCTCTCTTCTTGGTTAAGAAAAAGTAGGATACTTTGATATATTTTTAAAAAAAGAACAGAAAGCATAGTAATGTAAAGGTAATTCCAAATGGGAAATGCTCTTTATAAGAAGAAAATGAGAATTGAAGCTAGGCAGCCAAAATAATGTCAATCAATCTATCCATAAAGACATACAAACATGCATACTACTATTATCTCTAACATAACAACCTCCCCTCTTTCTTAAGAGTTTTTAATTATATAACTATGAATCTAAACTTTATTCGTTGCTAGTTCATAGTTCTTGGGAATAGTTCAGATAGCCCATATGTTACTCCATTATAAACAGGTACTAATAATAAAGCACTGAAATCAGGATAGTGGCTTTTTAGAGCCTCAGTAACTGTACAGATTCTGTTCGGAGTGCTGCTCTCAGTGCATAAATGATAGACAATCTGGATTACAATTCCCAATTCTAAGGCAATTAAGTTTGTATATCTGTGATTCACTTCTGTTGCAATCTATGTCCTGAAGCATTAATAAAAGATGGTATTAGTTTGATGCTCCAGGAATCTTATAAAGGAAGGTACTCAAACTATAGCAGGTACACCAAGCTGGGTAATCATGATGTAAAACTCTTGTAGCAGATATTCGAGGCAAACAAACAAACAAACAAAATCCTCTAAAAAACAGTAATGGTGGCCTGATCCAGGTATATAAAAGGGCAGACTTGAAATAAGTTGGCAGACCCTTAAAAGATAAAAAAAACTGTGATGGCCACTATTTTTGAGGCCTAGAAATAGTGAAGTCATAAAACCCTTAGAAATAAAAGTAAAACTAAAACTACAAAGAACTCTTAGTCTACAAAATGTTTCCTGACCTTGGCACAATTTGATCAAAAGAAGTGAAGAGGAGAAAATAAAAGTCTGACTGCAAAATCAGTTTGGGAAAATGTCTTATATATATCATGCTGTGGTTATTTAACAAACACCAATAACAATACAGCTGGTAACTAAGCCAAGCTTTCAACTTTCATACAGGGTGATAATTTAGCATTTGTAATTAACAATATGCAGCTACTCTATTATAAAGGTAAATAGATGCTTTGCATAAGAATTAATTAAATAATGGTAGTTTTATAACCTAGATTTTATTTCACATATATCCTTTTCAAAGATAAAAATCGTATAGATTAAGACAATTTAAATATTTGGCATATATTCAGAATAACAGTTAAAAATCAGTCATATTTGGAATAGTGACATTTTGTATCAGGAGAGGTTAAAGTTAAGAGACCAGAAAGCATGGGGTGGAGAGGATCATAGGAAAAAAATGGCTCTGAATCAAATTTGAGGCCAACTCAATAAATAATTCTGTGTTGCAGAAGCCATGCATAAGTATACTCACCCATGACTGTTAAAAAAAAAAAAAAAAAAAAACCTGGAATAGGTCACGTAAGACATGAAATTCATTGGAGTTTTCAACTAAAAGGACCTGTTAGAACCCTTCTATCATGGTCAGAGGTCCACCCTCTTATTCTGAGACATAAACATATAAATTAGCTTCCTGATTTTCTTTTTTTTTTGGAATTGTGGAGTACCTGTGTATGTACTTTTCCATAAATAAAAAACTTTAAAAATGTAAATTTTTATTATAACCAGAATGCCAGCCACTCTCTATATTAATTTTAGATTTTATATTCAGTATTTTAAATCCAAACAAAAAATATTTGAGTGTCAGATACTACGTTAATCAGAAGGAAAGAAAAAACAAACACACAAAAAAGGAAAACTAAAATACAATCTCTACTTCCCTGTGCTCATGTTAGCATTAAGGTAAACTATAGCACAAGGAATATTGAAACCAGCCTGTTCTTAGACAGAAAAGGTGGATAGAGAAGATGAGACTTTCCCTCCATGAAGGGTTGGAAACCTTTTTCTGTAAAAAGCAAAATAGTAAAAAGACTTTAGTGTCTGTGAGCCATGTGGTTTAGGTCTCAAGCACTCAGTTTTGCTATGTAGTGGTCAAACAGCTGTCAATAATAAACAAATGGGCGTGACTGAGTTCCAGTAAAACTGTTGACAAAACTGGGGTGGGGTGGGGTAGATTTGACTCACTGGCCACACTTTGTGAATCCCTGTCTTGATCTTGAACCAGCTGGAATTAAACAGTTGGAGAAAAATGTATGTATCATGTCAGGTAGAGGAAATAGGATAATCAAAGCATAAAGTAGCATGATGTGTCCTGTGAATGGGGAAGAGCCATTGAGTACCTACTCCCACATTACGTAGCTGGGGGATAAATTCATAGATAGCCTCATTCAATCAATATAATAGCTGTTCCTACTGATGAGCCATACGTCCATATCAAGTGATGAAACCAGGATTCAGAGTCAAACACAGGCTTGGCTTCAGAATCCTGCTATTTGCACTGTAGCATGCCTCTTTGGTCAGAGGGATATATGCTTATTAAATACTAAATACTTAGTCATTACAAGTTCCACCTTTTATATGGGAATTGCATTTGGTGGATCCAAAAGTAATCAGCATGTAAGGTGAGCTCCACTTGCTTAGAATGCTGAGGGGGTAAAAAAAAAAAAAATCTACCTGTGATTGCATGGTTAGGACCATGTAATTAATCTTCCCTGTAACACCAGCTAATTATGAATTAGAGGTTGCCAAACAGACGGAATTCGAAATAGAATCACTTTTTAATTTTCTTTTGCTCAACACTGTAGTGGCGATTCTGCTTCCATTCACATATCATTGGCTATAAGTGGAAATGAATCTATTTCCTTTAACACTTTGCCATTGCAATGCCACACAAACATATGTTCTTGTGGGAGTCTCAATTAATTACAAGAGAAACTGTGAAGTACCCTCTGGGCTTCCTCTAGAAAAGTAAAACACGATCAATCATTTTTGCCCATTGCCTTGAGAAAATCAGTGATATGCTATCTAGGCCAAAGGATGGGAATGTTATAAGGCCTCTGTATTAAAAATAAATAGTCAAGATCATCACCAAAGGCTAAATTGCAGGCAGTATAAACATACAAAATGGGGTAAAGGAATGACTTGTAAACATATGTTATTCATATGTTTGAACGTTTCTTAAGATCAATTTTCCATGTCAAAAGTGAAATCTGGAGCCTACATTAGGTCCATTAACTGTGATGACATCTTAATATAAATTATTCTCATATGAGTTCTCAAGAGAATTAAGCACTTTTCAAAAAAGATGAAAAAGAAAAAAAAAATAATGGACTACATGGTTTCCAGTCCTATGATCGTTAATGAGCCACATATCTTTTGTGCCGTTAAATCACCTCTAATTAGTCTGAATGTTACAAGAAGTATACCCCTTGCCATTGATCTTTCCACCATGTAAAATGCCTCCTCTCCACACAGAATGATGGAGCTACAAAGGACTTGAAGGTTAGTACATTCTACACCCTCATTTTGCAGAGAGGGAAATTAAAGGACCAAGACGTGGTCATATAGGTAGTTAACAGCAGAAACAAAATTACCGGAGTCCTAATTTAGCACCCCTTACACCTTCACATATTTCTTTGCTCTTCTTTCTTTGAAGGGTATTTTGAACTTGGATTTGTACTGCTCTAGCATGTAAGCTTGATTTCAAGCAGTGTTAATGTCTTAACTTATAACTTATTTTACCAAATTAACCTACTTAAATTTAGTCTTGATATATAATACTGTCTTTCACATTATAAGCCAACTCTAGAAATCAGATAATATTCCCTTGCTCTCTGAGTCACTGCTTTATAGGATCAAATCGAATATGGAATGGACATTACTCATTTGTGTAGAGCATCACTGCTTTAACTTTGGTACACTTTAATTTTGAGAGTTTAACTTTGATACTTAACCATGTCTAGATCTGTCAAATAGTTGAGTCTATTGCCTAAATCAAATACAACAATGATCTCTTGTTCTTTGCCTTCAGTTGGCTGCAGAAATGAATTTATACTTTAAAAACCACTCAGACCTACCTTTCCTTTTTTTTTTTTTTTGTCTCTTTCTCTTTCCCCCACCAACAACTACTCACTCTTCTTTTCCTATCTATTCAAGCTGATTTCTCCATTTGTATTATTCTCCTCAGTGTCTTCTCTACCCATCTTGTATGGCTCAACAATAAAAAAATTTCCTTTTTGGATCAACCAGCTATGATCTCTCCTAGGCTCTTTGCCCCTTCAAAACCACACATTAGTATGTCTCCAGAATTTGTTCAATGCGACATTAGTACTAAGATCCTCCTTCTAGTAGCTGTAGCTTATTAGGCCTTTGAATAATGTAAATGTTGGGTATCAGAATCACAGGTGACATTATGAGTGTGTTCTTTCAACATGGTGTCCCTATTTGGCCTTAAGTTACAGAGGAAAACTTCTATGAAAAGCTTATAGAATTGCTAATATTACAATAATTTATATGCACTATGATCCAAATACAATCTTTGTAGTCTTTTTTTAAATTTCATCTCTTCCATGTCCATGTATTTTTTTTTTCTTTTTGAGATGTTATTTATTCATGAGAGACAGAGGCAGACACATAGGCAAAGTCTTCTGACTCCTCCTGGATGAAGAGGAGAGTATAAGACAGCTGATTAAAACTACAGTTATTTGTTTAATTGTGTTTCCTCTTATTAAGTTGTGGGACACCTGAAATGCATAATGTTTCTGATTATCTTTTATAGAGCAGGTCCTCAACAAATACATGTTGGTTCAAGTTGAAAATAAGCACCCTGGTTAAGATTTGGAATCCACGGGGCACCTGGGTGGCTCAGTGGTTGAGTGTCGGCCTTTGGCTCAGGTCGTGATCCCGGGGTCCTGGGATTGAGTCCCGCATCAGGGAGCCTGCTTCTCCCTCTGCCTACATCTCTCTGCATGTCACTCATGAATAAATAAATAAAATCTTCAAAAAAAAAAAAAAGATTTGGAATCCAGTCTTAAATGTGCTTCATTCAGCTACTGGTAGAATTGCTTTTCCAGAATTATGTAAAGCTATGTTCTATGTATTTGCAGATGTTCTAGCAGAAGTACAGATGTACGTACTTGTATTTAGATATAAGTAGACCACTATCTGTCTGAACAATGTCTTTCATAGCTCTGATGCTATGGAACTCATTTTGCTCCTATAAAAGCTACCATAAACACTGCTTTGTTAATTATGGACTTGCAAGTCAGAACAACCATAGTCCAGAGAGAGCAGAAGCTGGTGCTAATAATTTTTAAATCCATATCTGCAACTCTATCAAGTAATAAATATAACAAACTTACTTTGTAGTTGCAGTGGGCCAATATCATGCCAGGGCTTCACATGCTGTCTCTCACTGAATCTTCAAGGTAGGAATCGAGTGACCCTGGGGTTGCATTCCACCTAGCCTAATTAGGTGGAAGTCAGTTGTTGACCCCTCCTTTATTCCAGTTCTGGGCTCCCCAGCAAGCTACATATTTCTCCACTCACTCAGTTCATGCACTGCACCCCCTTCTACAGTTTGGTTCTTGGGGTCATTTTCTTTTTTATAATTCACTACTCCAGGGGGTGTTTACTGGAAGAAAGTTTCCACTACAGCTGGTAGTTATGGTCAGTCCTAGTCCCTAAGGTACAGGAACATAACATATTAGCTTTACGCCCACCCCAAATGACAGCATGGTCGTCATCTACCTGAGAGCATGAAGCACTGTTGTCCCATCATGAGTAACCTGCCGCAGATCTCAGCCTTCTCTCTTGCCTTCCGTGTAGAGGTGTAGCTATAAGGGATATTGTTTTCTTTCACATCATTCTTTGTGTCTCTTTCTTCTCTTCTCATACCTATGTATTGATCTATTAATTTGTCCTGTAATCCAAAGTTCCTCTTCCCTTGCTTACAGTGTAAAATAAAGTCAAGTCCCCATTTAATCTTTTTTCTGCTATATTTTTCTACCCACATTCCACTTAGTGGTCAGCCAAAGGTACTTTCTAAGTGTAATAACCTGGATGACTTTCACATCATTTATATAAATATATGAATATATTTATATATTATATATAAAATATAAATTATATATATATATAAATTTTATTTATTTGAGAGAGAGAGCATGAGCAGGGAGAGGGGCAGAAGGAAAGGGAAAGAGAGAATCTCAAGTAGAGTCCTAGCTGAGCATGGAGCACAACATGGGCCTCAATGTCACGATCCTGAGATCATGACCTGAGCCAAAACCAAGAGATGCTTAACCAACTGAGCCATCCAGGTGCCCCTTGCATCATTCTAAGGCTGTTTCTTAGGGTGTTGTTTTTTTTTTTTTTTTAATCCAAGACCTTGATACAGGTTCAAGCATTCGCCTTTATGGATCTGTTTCCCTTCAATCTTTGCCGTCATGTATCCGAACTCTGTCAATTATTGCTCTTCTGCATTTCAAGTTAATTTCCATAGAACTTCCAGAATAAGCAACATTTATTTCAAGGAGGGAAAATCCTCGATGAATTGCATAATCATCTTCCCTCTTAAGCAGTAGTTGTTTCTAATCATGTCAACATAGCAATAGTAAGGAAGAGGCTAAAATAACAAAATTATAATCAGTGACTAAAATTGAATGCTAGAAACATCACCATTCTGAGGCTCCTACATCAACACATTTGTGTATTTGGTATCTAAATTGTGCTGATGTAACCAAAAAGTTACATGTGTTTAATTGTACAATTCTGAGTCCAGAAAGATCTGGTTACTGTCATTACTTATGTCAGGAATACTGATGTATTATGAAGGAAGACTGATTTTTTTTTTTTTTTTAAACCATGCTCTGGAAGATTTCCTAAACACGAGGCTTTTGAACAACTCTAAAACACTTCCAATGATATCTTTGTCAATCTTTGACAACATTGATTATGTTTGCCTTTTGGAATTATTTTAAGATTTTATTTATTTATTCATGAGAGACATAGAGAGAGAGGCAGAGACATAGGCAGAGGGAGAAGCAGGCTCCATGCAGGGAGCCCAGCGTGGGACTCGATCTCATGTCTCCAGGATCATGCCCTGGGCCGAAAGCAGGCACCAAACCTCTGATCCACCCAGGGATCACCTGCCTTTTAGAATTAAAAAAAGAATTGAATTATTGTTTCGCAAAAGGTCAGATGAGTAGATTTCCAGTGTGATCATTTTTTCCGAATTCAGCCTTTCATTCTGTGAACATCTACTGAGTACATACCAAGACTTAGGATACATGATTGAGCAGAAAAACAAAAGCCCTTGCCAATAAGGAGCTTGGTTTCTGGTAAATAAGAAAGATGTCAAATAAGTAATTGCATCAACATTTAGTTTATGAAATGGTAGATATAGGTTATCTAGGAGTATCTTTTTATTTAAGTTTCCCAGTCATTAAATGCCATAGAACAGTTACATAAAATATATGAAGGGTACCATACTTTTTCCATCTGCCTACAATGAACTGGACGCATCCTTTATGACAAATTTCAGATCTAATATCAAATTTTCAGAGAAATCTTCCCCATAAAAATGTCATCACGTGGTCATATTTTCCTTTCACCACTTTTCAATTCTCTGCATAACTCTCTTCTTTGTTTATTTACATGCATATTACATATTTTTCTCTCCTGGTGTCTGCCTCTGTATTCTGAGAGTTTAGATCGGTATTAGGCAAATGATAATTGTTCAACTAATATTTGTAGATTAATTGAATAATAATGATACATAGATTTGTCTCCTTGAATATAGATATGGGTAGTAATTTTAAAAATTACCATTACTGGTTTAGTAATATGGTTTTCATGACCTTTAAAAACTATAGCTACAAATGATTCTCAAGGCTCTAGGCCATCTCTGCCTATAATACTAGCCTGCTCAGCACCTTACTTTGTTTGGTAATATCATCCCGTTCTTTCTTGGCTAATGGCCTAAAATCTCAGTTATTTTCATTGGTTCTGGCTTACCCAGACTCTAAGGAGAGTAGCACTTGACCCACGTGTGGCCAATCAGAGAACCACAGACTTTGGGACTTCTGTTGGAATTCTCAGAAAGTGAAATTCCCCTTTCTACCTAAATTGGGTCCATGAGGCCATTAAACTAAAGCCACTGGGAGACCACCATGAGAATATAACCAGCCTAAGAATGTGAAGCCAAGACGTAGGGAAGCAGAAGTGTAGTAAAACTTCCTACACAAGCATTTTGGTATCTGGATTTAGCTCTAAGTTAGAATGTATGTCCCTGTGGACTTCTGCATTGTGTCAGCCAGTTTAAACAGGGCTGGTGTCACTTGTAAATGAGAGTCCTCACTAATTATCTGTCATTTTGTTGACTGGTATGTCTTAAAACCTACAGATTTCAACTTCCATCTATCTGCTAATTAATATCCTCACCACGTATTCTAAGTCTTTATTTTACCCCACAGCTTTTGTGTACTTATTTCTGCTCACTCAAGACTTAAAACTAAACATGATCTCAGGTCTGCTCTAGCTTCATTCCTCAGGATGGCTTTCTAGCTTTGATTCTCTGCCACTTGCCTCCTTCTCATGCTATTTCTAAGCTCAGTTTTACAAAAGAGGGAATCCAGTTGGCATAGCTTTTGGTTTCCTAGAAGCGTTATAGATTAGGTGTAGAGTTTGGGAGTTGGCTGTGTTAGGATGAGGTGAGCATACTTAGCCTGTCTACTAAAAGGATGGCTAAATTAGAATTCTGTATCATGTAGCATAAAATTTGACTACTTAAGGGGATATTGGAAAGACAGAAAAGGCAATGAGTATGGTAGGCATATTCAGTGGCACTCGATACAAGGATACAACACAGTGGGGGGTCAGTTAACATTGTCATGGTCTGTGCTTGTCACAAGAAGGGGATCTTTATTACATGAAAGCATATATGTAAAGTAAGCGAGGTGGTGATACAAAGATTTCCTTGCTACTTTTCACTTGAGCTGATGTGCCATTCAAGGTGAATAGCCAATGGCTGATCACTTCCTTTGGACCCAGACTTTTCTTACTTTCAATACAGAGATCTCTGTTTTTCTTATACTAGTAGTCATACAACCAAGACTGCAAGAGAATTAGAAGAAGCTACCATTTCAGTAATAGGAAACTACATTTGCCAGATCTATTTTTTTCTATGATATAATACTGCTGATAAAAGTATTATCCACTTCTGTGGCCCCATTGGAAGTCCAAGCAAGTTCAGTCCTATTTTTTTTTGATAATCCAATATCTATTTTATTAAACTCCCATCCATTTCTGGCATACCCTCCACAAACAAGGATCTCAAAATCTACACTATCCTGCTCTAAGCCTCCAAGGTGCTCAAACTCCCCTTCTTCCCTCACACTGGCAGGATGTGATATACCTGCCACTTTCATGTAAAGCTACAGTGTGAACTGGTGCACAAGAGCCCTGGGCTAGGGGTCAGGGGGCCTAGGTCTTCTTTTAGCCTGGTGACACATAAGGCCATGTAACTGTGGGCACCACTCTGCCTCCTTGGGTCTAGGTGACCAGCAAGGTTCTTTCTACAGTAAAACGCCTCATGTAAGCTCTGTAGGGTAGGAGAGACAGATGACTAAGAAAACAATGTAGTGGGTCATGTCACTACTTCAAGGTAACATGGCCAGGCAAGGTGACATGGCCAGGACCTAGGTCTTCCCACACTTCTTCTTTACTATACTGGGGCAGATATTTAAGGTTCTTTGGGAAGTTGGATAGATAACTGGCCTCTGCTTTGGAATTTGACATTTATCTACTTATTTTATTTATATTTTATTTTTTAAAAATTTTACTTATTTATTTATTCATGAGAGACATAGAGAGAGAGACAAAGACACTTGCAGAGGGAGAAGCAGGCTCCCTCTGGGAAGCCTGATGTGGAGCTCGAACCCAGGACTCCAGGGTCATGACCTGAGCCAAAGGCAGCTGCTCAACCACTGAGCCATCAGGTGCCCCAATATTTTAAACTTTGAGCAAGGTATCATCTCCCATTTAATAGGCAAAGAAATGGAATTTTACAGAAATTCAATGATTTTTTTTAAATGTTATTTATTTGAGAGAGAGAGAGAGCACACACATGTACAACAGGGGGAAGAGAAGCAGAGGGAGAGGGAAAAGCAGGCTCCCTACTTAGCAGGGAGCCTGATGGTAAAAGGCTCCATCCCAGGACTCTGGGATGATGACCTGAGCTGAAGGCAGATGTGTAACCAACTGAGCCACCCAGACATCCCCAGAATTTCAATGATTTTTAAATGTGTGTCTTGTAGTGTGGTTGATGCTAATCTGTTTTTTTTTTTTTTTTTTTCTCTCTCCCTACCTTTTGGAGCCATAGACTAAGCAAACTCTCACACCTAGGTCAGGGATTCTAGGCATAATTCTTCCTTTTCACTTTTTTACTTGTATGAGTTTGTTACTCATAACACATAACTGATGACTGATGTTGATACACTTTTTCTAGGATGACATTATAAAAAATATCACATTTTATTTTAATATGCAGACATTTCAATGCAGTAGGAATTATAAAGTCACAAAATTTCACAGCCCTGAGAATACTTTCTTGTTGGTTATCAATCAATCATTATGAAATATTAGTTGATCCTCTAGGATATATTTCTGTTCTGAATTATAAGATTTTAAGAATATGTTATACAGCTGGAGGTAAAAGGAGGCTAATTTATAACTCAAATGCCAAATAGACACTTCAACCTTCTCCTGTAAAATGAACTTATGTCTCCCTTATATTTATTAGTGACAGCCATACTTTGCTGAGGAATTGAATCACATAATAGACATCAATCATTTGTTCTTTACTGATTGGAAGAGAGACTTTCCTGTACCTAATACTCAAGTTCTTTGCTTGGCATTTTGCAGTGTGTAGTAAAAGCAGTCATGGTACCATTGAAATAGTTAAATAGTGAATTCTCTTATGATCTCTGGTCTTTGTGCAAATGTTTATACTACAGAAGCATGAGAAATAAATGTATTTAGATTTGTGAGGAAGATAAATGCAATGAAGATTAGTGGTACAAAACTATAAAGTAGTGATATGTTGCTAGATAGATTTGGGCCCCGAGCCACAATACAGACAAATCTGGTAAATTTTATAAGACCATGTAGAGCAACCATTTTTCTTTAAGCTACTTAGCCCTAAAAATCTTCAGATAAAAGAACATTTCATGGCATCTGCTAACATAGGAGGGTAGGCAGAGAAGTGCAGTATAAATGAGGTCACATTTGTCCCCAGGGCTACATACTCCCTGCCAAGTGGCAGAAGAGAGAGGCTTCTTTCCCTGTGGGAACAGACTTAGCCTTTCAATCTATAGAGGGAAACAGCAATAGATAGATGGTACAGAGACACAGACAAAGATAAGGAGAAAAAGAAAGAAAACACTATATGCTGAACATGCTTACTTCCCTGCCACAGGTGAGTAGAGAAGAGCACCAGAGGAAGATGCAGAGAGCCTTCGAGGTGTATGAGATATTTTTTTTCAAAAGAAACAAGGGCTTTATTATTTTTTTTATTGGAGTTCAATTTGACAACATATAGCATATCACCCAGTGCTCATCCCGTCAAGTGCCCCCCTCAGTGCCCGACACCCAGTCACCCCCAACCCCCTGCCCACTTCCACTTCCACTACCCCTAGTTCGTTTCCCAGAGTTAGGAGTCTTCATGTTCTGTCTCCCTTTCTGATATTTCCTACCCATTTCTTCTCCCTTCCCTTCTATTCCCTTTCACTATTATTTATATTCCCCAAATGAATGAGACTATATAATGTTTGTCCTTCTCCGATTGACTTACTTCACTCAGCATCATACCCTCCAGCTCCATCCATGTTAAAGCAAATGGTGGGTATTCGTGTTTCTAATGGCTGAGGAATATTCCATTGTATACATATGTTTGGGATCTTTTAAAGTGCAGTGATCCTATGCTCAAGCAAACACGGCCCAATTAGTATCTGGAATGGAGCAACAGAGACTGACACTTTTTCCTTTTGGTGATGATTTAGAGAGAAGGTGATAGAAATGGCTTCCTTACCTCTGCATTGCCACACTAGGAAGAAGCAACAGTGACGTGGTTCTCGAACTTTCCTGGGAGAAGGGATAGTGACTGTCTTTTAGCATGACATCCTAGCTCTGTGACTGAGGGAAGAGATCAAGTGCTGTTAAAAGCGTTAGAAGTTACCCACTGCCTTTATATTTTTATGTGTATGGGGGGTCACATTCCCACATGCTGCCCAAACTTACATACTCACTTAATGACCTTCTTCAGAAAAGAGTATTTTTTCAAAGAGGCACTAGAGTTCTACTGTCTGTTCGTGTGACCATGTGGGTAAGAAAGTCTCCTGGTGGCAAAAATATGCAAAGATTTATGAAGAACACTATTAATTGCAAATGTATTTGTAATAGTAAAATAAAAAAAGGATAAATATATATCCGTAAGGACTTTGTTAAATAAAAAATAGCTCATCCACATAATGAAGTACCATGCAGCTGTAACAAAAGGAGTGAGGGACATCTCTACATATGACTACAGAATGGTCACCAGGAACTATTGTTAAATAAAGCAAAGGGAAGAGAGTGTGGGTTTTTATCCAACTATGGAAGAAATGAATGCATCTATGTGTTTGTTTATATGTTTCTAATGGACAGGTAAGCCTTGCAATATAAAAACTGTTATCCAAAGGGGAATCAAAAATAGTGTAAGGGGAACTGGGATACAGGTTATTTTTTACTTACTTATTTTTTACTCTTTCTTGTATTCTACTTTAGAATGCTATGGAATTTTGACATGATTATAAAATTAACTTACATTAAAAATCACTAAAATCAAAAATTAAATGAGACAAATGAACCTAAATATGCAGTTGGTAGAATAAGATGCAGATATTAAAAGAATTCATCAGCTAATTGAACAGTCTCCCACTAGCCAAAATTGGGACCATTTGACATCAATGGGGATAATAATTGCTGTCAATTAAAACACATCATATGCTTGATCTTGTGAGTGGGAGTATGGAAGACAGAAGTAGCCATGAGCTGATAAATTTTAAAGCTGAATAATGAGGACACAGTGTTTCAGTATACTATTCTCTTTGCTCTTTTATATGTTTGAGGTTTTTCCACAATAAAGCTAAAAAGAAAAGAAAAGAAGGGCCATTTACATTTGCAGGGAAAAGCAATGCTAAATTTATATCACGATGTTCTATTACAAAACACTGTGTATTAACCACAAGTGATTTCTCTCACCTACACAGAAGCGGAAGACAAGATAAAATGGTTTGTCAAGCAGATTTCTTTCCTATTTTGTTTCCACAAATCATTACAAGAGATAAACTGTTAAATTAAGCTATTTACTATGCTAGAATTGTTCCGTTTCCCAATGCAAAGCATAACTTGAATTGCAGTGCCTTTTTTTTTTTAAGATTTTATTTATTTATTCATAGAGACACAGAGAGAGAGAGGCAGAGACACAGGCAGAGGGAGAAGCAGGCTCCACACAGAGAGCCCGACGTGGGACTCAATCCCCGGTCCTCCAGGATCACGCCCTGGGCTGCAGGCGGCGCTAAACCGCTGCGCCACCGGGGCTGCCCTGCAGTGCCTTTTTGTGTAAAAGATGAATGTAGGGTAGGGAAGTGCTTTCTTCAGGCTGTTCCTTGAGGTGATCAAGAGGGTGGCCCCTAGAATTATAGTAGCTACTGTGGTAGCCACTAGCTACATGGGGCTTTCTAAGTTTAAATTAATTAAAATTAAAATTAGTTAATTAATTAAAATTAAATACAGTCAAAGGAGTTTAGTTTCTCAGTCACACTGGCCACATTAGGATTGTTCAGTTGCCACGTGGTGTAGAGTGGTAACCTCTCTGGAGAGTGCTGCGGTGAGCATTTCTGTCATCACCAAAAGTGCTTTTGGCCAGAGCTGGTCTAGAGGTCATCTCCCTGTATTCAAATATCAGCTCAGCTCATTATCTTGACTATGTGAACTTTCTGCCCTTCCGTTTACCCTCATCTTTGAACGGTATTAAAAATACGCTAGTAGAGCTTGTTGCGAGAATGGCCATGAGGATTTAAGATAAAGCCCTTTGTATACTTTGTATAATGCAAACACTCCATAAATACTGTTTTTTGGTTAAAACCGTCCCTTGGAATAGCTATTAGAAGGATTAGGCAGCCTGGTCTCTGATTACGTTGCACACACAAACTTTGGGTGAGTGAAGCAAGCATTCTGCACGTGTAGCTTAACTGATTTTAGAATGTGGACAAATTCACACAGAAGTCTAAATATAGATTTAGAAAGTTGAAGAGATCCACAGTTCACTTTTCTTAGATTTTCATGATGCATCATTTTGCTTAGCTTTTATGGATGAAACTGTCTCTACTATTCAGACCACAGAACTCTTTCTCTCTAGAGAATCTGAAAGATATTTAATCAGTGTATAGGCTCCTCAAAGATGCCCATGCTGTAGTCCAAGAACCTATGACTTGTGTCAAATAAAATGAAGGTAGAAGCAGATGTGATGTGAAGCATGAAAGGTACTGTTGCTGGCTTTGAAGACAAGGGAAGGGGCCAGTATTCATGGCACGTAGAAGACCTCCAAAGTTTGGATATGGACTTCCTCTGGCAGCCAGCAAGACAACAGGGGTTTCAATTCTGCAAACCCAAGAAATGAGCAAGGGATTAGATTCTCCCCTAGAGTCTCCAGAAAGGAACTCATCCCTGCAACCACCTTGATCTTACCCAATTGAGACCGATGCCAATATTTTGACCTGAAGAATTATAAAATCAGGAATTTGCATTATTGTAAGCTGCTAATTTTTTGATAATTTGTGGTGGTAGCAAGAGGAAACAAATGCAATCCAGGATAGTTGAAAATGCATTTAAAAAACTGGCAAGTGAAATCCTTAAACTTTTAAATATGTTCCTGCCATGTTGCCATGAAAACAGAGTATAAGTACTTATCAGTTAAGATCCTCATGAAGTTAAAACTTGTTAATAATATTGAGAATGAAGAAAGACCATATTCATATTCTAAAGGAAAATCCATAGTGTATTTTTGACGTTGTATGAATTAAGAATAAAGAACCACGGTTGGTATATCCTCTGATGAGAAAAACTAAGTGGCTTTTGACAGAGGTAGAAGGGTCTTTTAATGCACATCACAATTTGATCCCAACCCTAGTTGTGGAAACTAAGCCTACAAAAGACAACTGTTCCTTATTTCATGGCACATGAATCTGAGTTGGTCAGAAACGTCTACTAATCCCTATCAGTTAACTTCCTTTCATTATCTTTTAAGGAGGTCTTTGACATTTTAATATGCCTGTATGATTATTTTAATTGAGTCTTAAAAAGAAAACTAAACTGGTTTTGCCTTTACAAATATATTTCATTTCACCTGTGTAAAGATACAGACATAAACATTCAAAATTTTTGTATTTTTGTAGGTGCGAGATAATTGAAGCACCTTTATTTGAATAAACCATATAATCCTGACTACAGCTATATAAAGTGGCCTGCTTCAAAAGATATATATTGACAGTCATGTCAGAGCTTTTCATAACTTACTTCAATCATATTATCATAATAATGCATGATATTCTTAGAAAAAGACCCATGAATTTCTCAAGCAAAAACAGAAATGAAACCAGAACAGAGTGAGAATGGCCTAGGATAAATGTTGAAGATGCTTCTGTTAAAACGTAAAATTCTGTTCAAAAGGTAAAAATGCTCTATGATGTTAGAGTCAGGAGTGGGAGTTTGAATAGAGTAATGGAATTAGGTTTCTCTTCCGTATTATGTCAACAGAGAAACAGAATTTACTATCATCTTGTGAAAGATTATGTCCCAAGTTAACTCTTCCAAACAGGAGGATCTGTGGAATACAATAGTAAGTAAAGTCAGCTCATAAATTTTGATAAATTCTTTTGTTTTATTCTTCAACAACACAAGAATCTCTTGTCTGCCTCAATTATCACCTTCTTACCTTTACCTCCATTTATGTGAAGTATCAGTTGCTTAAAGTTTTCCCTTGCAATTGGGGCATAACTTCCACATCGGACATAGTAATTCAAGGGTTTATTTCTGTATCTTCCATATGACTGTCCCTATAATTCCATAAAATAAAGAATACATTTTCAATTTGGGCCATAAGCGTGTGTGTGTGTGTGTGTGTGTGTGTAGTGTGTGTGCAAGCCACAAGTGTGCTTCTAAAAGAAATGCTTTTTGTTTTGTTTTGTTTTGTTTTTTATTTTTATTTTTTAGAATTTACTCAAATTGTAATTTGGAAGCAAGTTGTTCAGTTGCAATGTTTGTAAGAAATTTCCTGATCATATTTTGATATTTGCTGCTGTGTTTTTTTCCTACATCTTGGAAAATATTCATTTTAATAAACTTATTAATGTTTATTACCTGTTAAGGGCTTTTGAGAGATAATGTCTGAAGTCATAGTGTAAATAGAAATGCAAAAGACTTTCATTGAAGAGAATTAGAAACAGGTGGTAGTCTAGTGGTAGTAACGGGTATATATGTCTAGTGGTAGTTTGTGAGCGAGTAAATGGAGAATTAGAGAAGGGCAAAATTATGGAGTGAAATGATGGTTGTTTGTATGTATTGGGCGTTATTGGAAGCATATTAGAAAATCACCAGTGGTTACTGATTTACCTTGTTTTGTATCACATTTTTGGTAATTTACCAGAGTGTGGTTTTTGCTTTCTTTTTGTTTTGTTTTGTTTGTTTGGAGGGAGGCAGCTACCAGTCAGTCCAGGGAGTGATGATTTCCTTGAACTCACAAAGCTTTTACATAATAAAGTTAGGATTCAGACTCATGCCTTTCTGACCTCAAAACTTTATCCCCAGCACCACACTATCCAGGAAATGATAGAAACAGCTAAGAGAATTCGGCTAAAATCTCATGTGCCGTGCTACAGTGTAATCCTGGGAAGATGTAGAGCCATATAACTCAAGCGTATTATGATGGCTGGTAGGAGAAACTTACTCTTCTTATTTTTTCCTACCTAGAGCCTTTAATTTGTTCTATTTTTTTTTATAATCAAAACTCTATTGAAAAGTATGAATCCCATATAATGCTCTGGGCTTTTGCAAGTTTTGTGTACCCAAATGGTCCTTCCTCATAGGGTGAGATAGAAGTATCAAAAAAGTAGCAGGATGCGGTTGACACAAGATACCGTGTTCCTTATCTGAAATAAGGAGAGATGATTCTAGTATGGAAAGTCATAGTCCATTTTCAGGAACCAGATTCTCTGCCTGATAAAATGAAGATGCTAGGGATTAATACCTAAACTAGTATGTGTACAGGGAGACCGTTAAATGCAGGCAAAAGTTGATTTGGAACAACTGAAAAAGACCTCGCTGTCTGTGACATTTAGAGCAGCATATCTGACAGGTATGAATCCCAACTAAGCTATTTATTATGTGAATCTATCCCGGTTATTTATCTCTCCCATCCAAGGATAATAATGGCACCTGCCTTATTGGATTGTTGTAAAGGATAAATGAGAGAATAGCTATAAAGCATTACATAGGTTCTATCGTATAACACATACTCATTAAATGCTGGCATCTCCTGCTTAGGCTTTTTAATTTTTCTTTTTTTTTTTTTTTTTTTTTTGTCCACAAGTAGAGGGTGGAAATAGATAGTATTATTGAAATCTAAGTGCTGACTCGCAGACTAGGAGTTCTGGAGCCCAGCACTTGGGTTTCACTGTTATTCTTGCAAATATACTCACTACAATGTAGTAATAAATTGACCTTCACATGAAAGCCATTTTTATATGACTTTATGGTTCATTTCCTGTGACATCTGTAGCACAAGTGAACAGTAACAATATCACATGGGGTGGAGACATTTGAAAGCAGGGATGTGCTTGCTGTCAGAAAATGACTAGACCCCAGATTTATCTGAAGGAAGCACATGCGACTTTGCAGTTACATTTTGCAATAACCATACTGATTTGATATAATCGGGGGATCCCTGGGTGGCGCAGCGGTTTGGCGCCTGCCTTTGGCCCAGGGCGTGATCCTGGAGACCCAGGAATCGGTAAAATCAAGGGCACCTGACATCTTCATTCATCTAATAATGCTAAGCTTAGTACAGATATTTGTACAGTTTCCACAAGACTTTGGAGGTGGTAAAAATAACATGTAGCCCATATCTCTTTGGGAGATATTGGATTGAAAGGAAAAGGAGGTACCAGTTTGGCTCTGGTGGCCTGAAGTAAAGGATGTGGCCCCCTCCCCCTGTGTTTGATGATTGTCCCAAAGACGTAGTGTGACACTAAGTAATGACTCAGAGCTACCTCCTCTTTGCCATTAGAACTGAAAGCATCTCGATTAAATTGGAGAAGAGTGCTGTATTTTTCATTACAATGGGGACTGCTCTTGCCAAAAGGAAATTTTCCTTAATTAATGAGCGAGTCCTTCTTTCAGGTACTACACAATGAGGTCATTACAGTACAACCTTTCCTGCAAAGGGCAGTCAGCTTCTGAATCCTGGACTGAGAGGAGGAAGTAGTTTAGAGTAATTGTTGAGATAATAGGCATCAGAGTCGGAGCACCTTGCTATGAAATATTGGTTGTCAGGGAATTTTTCAATACTCTCCAGCATGTTATTTCACATCTTGGTTTCCTCCCCTGTAAAAGTGGATATGCCATGTCCTGTCTCATAGAATTATTGTTATGATTAAACAAGGTACATATGATAAAGGACTTAGCACAGTGCCTAGTGCCTAATGGGATGCTTGTTAAGTGGTTGCACTTTCCAAACATTTTCATTATTAGTTTTTCTTTGATTTAATGGGAGCTATGATTTTTCTCATGAAATATGTTCTCAATATCTCATGTCCAAGAGAGAAATGATCAAAACATACTTTGTTATCTGTTATGAACTGATGTCAAACACTTAGTACTTCCTGTGTGGACCCCCAAACTGCAGATTCATAAAAATCACAGCCTAACTAGTAGGGATGACAAATTAGTTTTTTTCCTCACAAAAGGTTGAGTCTGAATCTGAGGCAACACCTAGACGCGTTGAAATTGGTGCCATAATTATTACTGATATCTACCAAAGGGGAAAGAATAGAACCTGAAGCTATACGTGCCACGTACTTTCTGGAGCTGACCTAAACCAGCACAACCTCCCCTCTTACTCAAATGAAAGCAACTGAAAATTGGCTCTGTTTCTCAAATATCCATTGGCTGATGTATGCATAAAGAAGGTGTGGTATTTATCTATAATGGAATATTATTCACCCGTAAAAAAAATGAAATCTTGGCATTTCATGGATGGAGCTAGAGAGTTTCATGCTAAGCAAAATAAGTCAGTCAGAGAAAGTCAAATACCATATGATTTCACTCGAGTGAGGAATTTAAGAAACAAAATGGACATGGGGGAGAAAAGAGAGGAAAACCAAGAAACAGACTCTTCACTACAGAGAACTGATGATCACCAGAGGTTGAGGTGGGGGGGTGTGTGGAGAAAATAGGTGATGGGGATTAAAGAGTGCACTTGTTGTGATGAGCACTGGGTGATGTGTGGAAGTGTTGAATCACTGTATTATACACCTGAAACTAGTGTTACCCTGTGTGTTAACTACCTGGAGTTCAAATAAAAATTTCTAAAAAAAAATTGACTCGGTTTAATCTATATTAATATGTCACTTACTTCTCTGATAATTGCTAAATCACCAGCTCTTTCTGTTTTAGGGGAATTATTTTAGGTGATTGATGTGTGTGGTATAAACAAATAAAAAAACATTAAAAAATTGTTCAACCAATATTTCTTCATCACTTTTTAAACACATTGTGAGTAATCAACTTTTTTAAATGCTGAGAAAATGATGATAACTTTAACCTCATTACTGCAGCATCTCAATACCAAAGCTCATTCAGATGGGAACAGTTTGCAAAGTTTGAAACCCAGGTGGTTCATACTTGATTTGCAAACTAATTGTTTTTCTCACATCAGGATACTAGAGTTTCATTAATGTCGGGTAGACCCAATAGATGAAAGTGTAGAACTGATATGTATTTACCTGCTTCTCCTAGTTAGACATTAATTAGTTGTAAGACAGATCAATTTCACACTTAAAAAAGCAATCTGTGTTCGTTTTTATTTAAGATACATAGGCGGTCTATAATCCCAATCCACGGATATTTCCTGTTTTCTATATATTTATAG
Source organism: Canis aureus (assembly GCF_053574225.1). Classification (NCBI taxonomy): domain Eukaryota; kingdom Metazoa; phylum Chordata; class Mammalia; order Carnivora; family Canidae; genus Canis; species Canis aureus. Next base: position 25,272,842 of record NC_135631.1, read on the forward strand.
GAAAACAAAAGTGAAATTTGTTATCTTCCCCCCCCAATCCCCTCACCCTTATTTTGTCTTTTCCTTCAACAGGCAACATGTTTTAGTAGTTTCTTGAGTTTCTTTCAGGGAAAAAAAAAATGCAGAGGGACAGGTTTATTTGTTTCTTAGCTACCAAATATTAATAGCGTATGTACTCTTCTGTACTTTATTATAAAAATGCAAGGGATTTTTCACAAAAAAACAAATGCAGGAAAATGCAGAAATAAGTGACTTCCTTTTCTTTTATAGGGTGAATTTATTTTTTCTTTGCCTCAGTGTGCTCTGTTTCCATGCTTTTCTCTGTTGACCCACTTTAACTTCTTAAATATATAACATGGCAGAAAGTAGCTCCACCAGTCACAGCTCCTAAAATCAAAACCTATTTCCTTGTTCAAATTCTGATAGAAAATAATCTCATTGCTTTTTGCCCCATTTCTGGCTTGGTTATTCCACCATTTTTCACCATTTGAAGTTCAACCAGCCAGCCCACGTTAGGGATGGAGGGTGTGTGTGTGGGGTCAGCCATGTGAGAGGTCAGCAGAGTGTTAACAATAGATTGTTTTTTCCAGATGAGTATAGACGGAGTCCTCCTACAAATCTCATTCTCGTACATAGTATCTTTCCTACTTGCCATTCCATCACTGTCTGTGAACATGGCCATTCCTTCCATGTGTCAGTACCTCAAAATAGGTGTTCGGTGTTTAGGTATCTTTGCTTTTCTATTCATTGTTTGTAATTTTGCATCTGTAAACTTATAATTTTTCCTGACCATTCATCCTTGCATCCATTCTGTTCTGTACTCTGAATTTCTTTTTTTTTTTTTTGTAAGATTTTATCTATGTATTCATGAGAGACACAGAGAGAGAGAGAGACAGAGACACAGGCAGAGGGAGAAGTAGGCTCCTTACAGGGAGCCCGATATGGGATCGATTCCCAAACTAGGATCATGTCTTGAGCCAAAGGCAGATGCTCAACTGCTGAGCCACCCAGGCGTCTCTGTACTCTGAATTTCTTAAGAAATCTCTACTTTTTCTTTCTACACACACACACACACACACACACACGTATACACACAGCTTTACAACCCTGCTTCCAGGAGCAAAAGAATGATAAACCAACTGAACATGCAAGCCCAGTTTAAAGAATGCATCATTGATAAAGGAGTATGTGTGTGAGAGACCTAATTTTTTTAAAGAAGTCTCTTGTCCTGCAGTTTTTCCAACATCTAGATTCTACAGTTTCTCGCCTACCAACTTTTAAATTCTGCTAAATGAGGTTGAAGTGAATAATAAATGTATGATTCAGGAAAACTGTGTTAATTATGTTACAAAATTATAAGAGGGAAAAAAAACTATATGGAGGAAAGTTGAGTGATGATGGTATGAGCCTCTACTTATAGCAGAAGTCCTTGAAGAACAAACCTGACTCCTGGATTCTGAGTCCTTTGAATAGTGACAGCCGTGACATACGGCTTGTGACTCCATCGGCTGTATCTCTAGGAAACACAGTATTAAAGAAAGGATATGAGCCATGACATAGCAATAAGTCACTGCAGCCTGAGGCTGAAGCTTCAATATGTAAATCTGTAAACTCTTTAATATGTCTAGATAATAAAACTGGAATTATACACAAAGCAATCATTTGGAGTGGCCATTTTCGGACAGCTGAAGGACACTAAAGTGTATTTGGGTTTGAGGAATATGCATTGCACTGATTTTGGTGGATTGGAATTGTCAGTAATCCACTTTGTAATAGATTGTTCAAGTGGTTTTCCTAAGTGTCATTGCCTCTGCATTTCTCTTAACCGACAACTTTCTTTCCTTTCTCCCTTATTCAGATGTAACTGACATATAACATTCTGTAAGTTTAAGGTGCAGAAAGGCTTGATTATTATTATTATTCTAGTGATTACTGTCTTAGGCTTTGCCACGGCCTCTCTCACACAGGCAGCTTTCAAATTATTACATAAAGACGACCAAAGGTTCCTGACTCAGTCAATAGGCCTGACCTAAACTCCAGGCTTGATAGGACAGAGCAGCCCTTCATGTTCTTTCTGGCACCTTGAAAAAGTACTGCTCTCTGACCTTTTATACAACCTCCGAATAAATCAAAGGCATGGACAGAACCATTTGGTTTCTGAATTAATACCGACCACCAACAAGTCCTGCAATAGGAATGCAAATTAGGGAAGTAGTTGTTATTGGATAGTTTTGTAAGTTTGTATAGACTCTTCTATACCTGTGAAATGATTTTAAAAAATCAAAATCAGGTGTATCTATTTATAAATTTATGTCTGTAGATATTTCTATATTTTATTTGGTACATCATTTATTCTGCGAGCAATTAACTTCTACACAGTATGTGTAACTTGTTCTTTTCATTTTTTCATAAATTAAAAAAAAAGTGCTCTCTGCTTAACAGGTGGGATAAAAGGACTAGGAAGATAGTAATTTTATTTATTTATTCATGAGGGACAGAGAAAGAGAGGCAGAGAAACAAGCAGAAGGAGAAGCAGGCTCCATGCAGGGAGCCCGGAGTGGGACTTGATCCCCGGACTCCAGGATCACAACCTGAGCTAAAGGCAGACACTCAATCACTGAGCCACCCAGGCGTCCCGGAAGATAATAATTTTAAAGAACACACGGTTTTATAGGGTAGGCCAATGTTTATTATATGTATGTTCAAATAGGAAAGTATTACATTAGCAGCATTTATCAGGTTAATGCAGTGTGATATTAAAAATGTTAATGAAGAGTCCAGTATAGACACCAACCAATAAGACTGGAGATGCTGGTCTTGGAGTGAAAAATTGGGAAATATAATTTGATCTGCCACAGTGTCCACTCTTGAGACTTTAGCCCTGTCAAAAGTTGTTCTACTTCTCATGTATTTTTTTCCCCATTTTCCACAGCTACTATTTCAAACTTTCTCTGCTAACACCTCTTACCGTAAACTATATCCTATATCTATTTTGGCAATCAACTCAGTGTCCCTAAAGGGGAAAAAAGATTAATTAATTTCCTACTTCAGATCCTAAAATTTATCTAAATCCTTACTATCTGATCTAAATCCTTTTTGACTTTCTAATCTGACACAGCAAGTAAGGCAACAACCCTCCCACAGGCCTGGGGAATCTTGTCACTTGTTGCTTCCTCTGAAATATTGCTCTATCAGTTATCCCTTCTCTGTGTTTCCAGCACCTCCTTTTTACTGATTCTTTCTAGCTAGTGCTGATACCCAGTATTCGCCTAGGTTCTTTTCATATATTTGCTAACTTAATATTGAAAATAATCTCATGAGGTAGGTATTATCATTATGAAGCAGGTGCATCATTAATCCCAATTTATATGTGAGGTGATTAAGGCACAGAGATATTAAGAACATTTATTAATGATAAATTCAACAATACTCATGTTAATCTATATAATGCACTCTCACCAAACTCTTCAATGATGAATTTTATACTTCAAATTCCTCCCAAACTACTCTTTTTAAAAGGGAGGAGGTGAGAGAGAGAGAGAGAGAAAATAAATGAGTGAAAGAATGAATAAATTTGTTGTTCTGGAAGAAAACTTCTAAACTACTCAGGACAGTAAATAAAATGATAATGAAAGACTCCTTTTAGTAGTAAAATTATTGGAGAATGAATTCATATTCAATATATGCTAGAATCTGACTAATATTCAAAAAAATTGAATAAAATATGTATGAATATACATACTAATACATGTATTTAAATATATTCCTCAAAATACATATTACAGTGAATTAATGATATAATTAAGCATTTTTAAATTTTAAATTGAAATGAGATTAGTGACTCTTTAAAAATGTGGGGTAAGGAGGGCACTTTCTCATCCTGACCTTAAAACTAGAAACCATAGGGGCACCTTGGTAGCTCAGTTGGTTAAGTGTCTGACTCTTCATTTCAGCTCCGGTCATGATCTCAGGGTCATGAGATCAATCCCAACCCTCGGCTCCAGGCTCAGTGGGGAGTCTGCTTGAGATTGTCTCCCTCTGTCCCTTTCCCTCCTCTCACTCTTTCTCAAATAAATCTTTAAAAAAATAACCAGATACCATAAAAACAATAAATTTAGCTACAAAGGATAACACAGACATTATGTATGAGGAAACATCATTCCACTTAAAACATATATATATGTGTTATATACTAATATATGTGTTAATACTAATATATATTTTATATATTACATATATACACTAATGAAAATTAGAAGTATATTTTTCTGTGCATACCTGATCTTAGAAAAACAGGAATACAAATTCCAGGGGCCCAAACCAAGAGAATGCAAAGTTGAAGTTGAGGTTTGCTGATCTCAATGACTTGATACAAAGGCTTATGTTTCAATGGCTGTTAAAAAGCCAAACTTTGGGAAATTTATAAAAAATACTGAACCGAGATCCCTCATAAAGCTGGAGCCATGGAGAGCTAAAATCCCAGTGAAACAGTCAAACAGTGGTCTGAAGCAGCAAATAGAGACCCCATGAAAATGTGTGTGTCTCAACAAGGGTTTGGGTATAAAAGTCTCTTTTAAATAAATATAGCCACTAATTTACCTTTCCACAGTATGTGTAAACACTATTTGTTTGCAACATCGTCTGGGAAACTCCAGGTTGAGGAAATAAAGAAGCTCCACAATGGCATCAGCATGCCAAAAGCAAGAGGAAATTCCTTCTACACATGTTGAGAACCCACAAGGTTCTCATTACAACAAAAATCCAGATGAATGGGACTTATAATACAAAGTTAAAACATTTGAGAAAATAAACAGCAGACAACTCCAAAGAGTTCAGATATGGAATTAGTAATAAAGTATAAATTGAATTAAGCCATACTTTAGACAGCTATATATTTACAGAAAAATTGAGGAATAGTACAGAGTTCTTTCTGTATTATCAATGTATTTGGCACCTACCCCTAATTATTAAATCTTTAATTAACATAGTATTTTGTTACAGTTAACAAATTCATACTGATATTTTTAATAGCAGGGCATCATTTATTAAGATTTCCTTAGTTTTTACCTGATGTCCTTTTCCTATTCCAGGATCCCATCCAGGATCCCACATTACATTAATAGTCATGTCTCCTTAGGCTGCTCTTGGCTCAGGAAACTATAACACAATAACACACATTTCCAAAAACCTTATCATTGACATCATACTTAAAATGGTGAAATGTTGGACAATTGGCCGTTGTGAATACTGTAGCTATGAACATTTGCGTGCACATTTTTTTTTTTCTGGTTCTGTTCTATTTTGAGTATCTGCTTCAGTACTTTTGGGTACATACCCAGAGGTGGAATTGCTTGATCACAGAGTAATTCACTGTTTAACTTATTTAGGGATCAGCAAACATTTCAGCATCATCCGTATACCATTTTAGATTTCCATCAGTATCATGTGAGAGTTCCAACTTCTCTACACCCTTGCTGACGCTTGTTACTTTTCATTATTAATTATCATTATTGTTATTATTATTATTATTATTATTGCCTTCCTAATTGGTACTAAGTGGTTTCTCGTTGTGATTTTGATTTGCATTTCAATAATGACTAGTGATGTTGAGCATCTTTCCGTGTCCTTGACTATCATTAATATTTAGTGAAATGCCTATCCAAGTCCCTTCTTAGTTTTTTATTTGGGTTGTCTTTCTTTTTGTTGTTGGGTTGTTAGAGTTATTAATATATTCTGGTTACTTGACTCTTAACAAATGTATGAATCATAGGATTTGTCTCCCAGTCTATGAGCTGTATTTTCTCTTTCTTGATAGTATCCTTTGCTTAATACAAAAATTCTACTGTTGTGGAAATCCAGTTTATGACCTCTAAATTTTTTAGCTGGTGCTTTTGATGTCATATGTAAGAATCCATTATTAATTCTAGGTAAACCAAAAAACAAACTCTTAATTATAGAGAACAAACTGATGATGACCAGAGCGGAGATTGGTTGGGGGGTGGGGGAAATCAGTGATGGTGATTAAGGAGAGTACTTGAGGTGATAAGCACCAGGTGTTGTATGGAAGTGTTGAATCACCATATTGTACACTTGAAACTAATATTGCACTTACATTAACTAACTGCAATTTAAATAGAAACTTTAAAAAATAAGAAACTTAGAAGAAAAATCAGCCAAAGAATTACAAAACACTGTTGAAAAAAAAAGAACTAAATACATTAAGATGGCTAAGATGGCTATAATCTCCCTGGCAATGGTAGATAATACTGCCATAAACTCTTATTGTTTTTGATACTATTCTAATCATTTAACCACAGATAAGTGGTTTATTTCTGGACTCTCAAATACATTTAATTTACCTATGCATCTATCCTTATGCTCGTACCACATTCTCCTGATTACTATAGCTTTGTAGGGAAGTTTTATTGAGTTTTGAAGTCTGGAATTGTGAGTCCTACACATTTATTCTTTAGGATTGTTTTGATGTTCTCAGTCTTTTCTGATTCAATAGAAATAATAGGGTCATCTTTTCTGAGTGTGCAAAAAAAGGCCTTTAGGATTTTGATAGAGATTATCTATTTTCCCCCCTTTATTCATTTGTTTTGTTTCTTAAATTCCAGATATGAGTGAAATCTTATGGTATTTGTTTTTCTCTGACTTATTTTGCCTATCATAATACTCTCTAGCTCCATCCATGTCATTGCAAATGGCAAGATTTAATTCTTTTTTACGGCTGATTAATATTCCTGTGTGTGTGTGTGTGTGTGTGTGCGTGCGTGTACCACTTCTTTATCCATCCATCACTTGATGAACACTGGGCTGTTCCCATAATTTGGTTATTGTAGATAATACTGCCATAAACTCTTATTATTTTTGATACTATTCCAATCATAATTTTCTTTCAGATTATTCATTGATAGTGTATAGAAATAAAATTTATTTTTGTAGGTTGATTATCCTCTAACTTTTCTAAATTTGCTTACAAATCTGAATAGTTTTTTGGAGGGGTATTTAGGATTTTTTGTAGATAAAATCACATCACCCATCAATATGGATGTTTACTTTTTTTTTCCATATAGATGCTTTTATTTTTCTTTTTTTAGTAATTCCTCTGGCTAGGACTTTAAGCACAATGTGGAATATTAGTGGGAGAAATAGAGTATTTTCACCTCATTTTTTATCTTAGTAGAAAGCTTTCAGTCTTCCATCACTAAGTAAGATTTCACTGTGGATTTTTCATAAGCAAACTTCATCATGTTAAGGAAGTTACCTTCTATTCCTAGTGTATTGAAGTTTTTTTTTTTTAATCATGAAAAGAGTGTATGATTTTGTAAAATACTTTTTCAGCATCAATTAAGATGATTTTTCCCTTCATTCTAGTAATGTGGTATTTTACATTAATTTTTTAATGTTGCATTCCTGGGATAAGTCCCACTTGGTTATGAAGCCTGAGCTGTTTAATATGCTGCTGGATTCATTTGCTATCATTTTATTAAGTGTATTTTCATCTATATTAATAAGTAATATTCATCTGTAGTTTTCTTTTCTTGTGATGCCTTATCTGGCCTGGTGTCACAGCAACACTGGCCTCAGAGTATGAATTGTGAAGTATTTCTTCTGCTTCTGTTTTCTGGAAGAGTTTGAAAAGGACTGTCATTAGTTCTTCTATAAATATTTAGTATAGTTCACCAGTGAATCAAGCCATCTAGTTCTGGGCTTTTCTTCTTTGGGATGTTTCTAATTACTGATTCAATGTCTTGGCTCCCTTTAGGACTGTTCAGATTTTCTATTTTCTCGAGTCAGTTTTGATAGATTGTACAATTCTCTGAATCCGTTTTACCTGGGTCATCAAGATGTTGGCATACAGTTGCTCATACTTTTTTCTTACAACCTTTTTTTGTTTCTTTTTTTTTTTTTTATAACCCTTTTTGTTGGTAGTATTGTCACCAACAATTCTGATTTTAGCAATAACAGTTTTGGTGAGTCTAGCTGAAGTTTGATCAACATATTGATTATTTCAAAGAACTGACTTGATTTTGCTTTTTCCTTCTTGTTTTTTCTTTCCTATTATATTTATCTCTTTTTTTATCCTTCAGTTTCCACCTTCCTGATTGCTAGTGTTGGGAGTCTGCTTTCCTTTTCCCAGTTTTTAAAGATAGAACATTGAATTATTGATTTGAGATTTGTCTTCTCTCAATATAGTCATTTATAGTTAAAAATTTCTGTGTACTGCTTTCACTGCATCTAATGAATTTTGATACATTTTTGCTTTTATTTTCCTCAGAGTATTTTCTAATTTCTCCTTTGATTTCATCCTTGGCCCATGACCCATTGGTCGTTTCAAAGTGTGTTGTCTAATTTCCACATATTTGTGATTTTCTTCTTATTGATTTATGTGTTTTTGTTTATTGGTTTAGTGAATTTTCTGAAATAATTGTGTAAAGTGTTTATTGTTTGTCATGTGTATCCATTGTGTCTTCATTGTGTTAGCTTATTGGTCAGTTAATGATTGGCAAAATGATTTGGAATCAAACCAAATGAAATTAAGCAAACAGAGCTTTTGCAGTTTTTGCAAATTGGTGCTGTTAGGGTGTTCCTTTAGTGTTGTACCTTAGTGTTCACCGCTTATGTGGACACAAAAAGTCAGCAAGAGTTGAGAAATTAGTATTTCTTGAGTCTTTTTGGAACATCTTATCCTGGGTAAGTGTATAACCTTCTAGATTTCTTGGAATATAAAGGAACTTTTCAAATCCTTTATTTTAACCCATGTGTCTCCTCCCCACTACCTCTTCCTTGCCACGTTTTTCAGTCTATTATTTGCATGACTGTGATCCTTTGAATGAATCCAACGAATTTTGATATATTTATGGGAGCTTCCTGGGTGTAATTGGAAACCTGCTTCCATACATGGAGGGTAGGGAGAGACCTAAGAAAGAGGCAAGCCACTCCAGATTGGTAGGTGACAGTTTTAATGAGCAAGGGAACTTACTTAAGAGGTTTAGGTGGCCCAAGAAGAGTAGTTTTTGCACCTGTCCCTCAAATCTTAAGTTTATATAGAGCCTTTCCCTAGATTCAGTCACATATACCACGTAGGTAGTCTCAATACCACATTTCTATCTTAAAACTCTATTCTATGGGAAGCTTCTTAGAATAGGGAAGCAAAGCAGAACACACATTCCATGGAAGAGAGGAGTGGGGAGCCTCTAATTGCCCCAGGTTCAGCTCATAACCAGTAGATAAGTCTTCTTAATGACCTCCCCCCAAAGGAACAGCCTTTCTTTGCTTATAACAAATGATACTTGGAAATGTTCCTTTGCCTTGGACAAGCTCCAAGGTGGGTGAAACAAAGCCAAGTCCTGAGCCAGTTCTTCTTAGAGCCACCAGATAGGTTAAAACATGCTAACACAATTCTTCTGAGAAGAAGGTTATATTGCTTCCTCAGGTACTGGCAGCCAACACCAGGAATTCAGGCTCCTTTAGTCAAGTCTGCTGCACAGCTGAGGGGAGAGTGGTCATAGGATAAGTCAACATGTCACAGAGTCCTTTTACTGAAATTTAGCCAGTTTTATCTTAAGTATTCCATTCATGATGTATGTGTTTTTTTTATTATTATTATTAGGTAAGAGAATTCCAAAACAGCTGATTCTGGCAGTTTTCCC